>NW_019213123.1:52170-168277 GCF_002532875.2 Varroa jacobsoni
TGTTTAAAAAAATATATACACTGTCGTAACTTGCGGTAATTGATTGGATAAAAGTGAGGCATTTGTAAATTATTCACATATTTGTAAACAAACCTTGGTGAGGCCAAAAAAATACGATGGTCTGGACAATTTTAAGAGTGGTACTTGGAAAAATATAAAGAGGATGCGCAGTTTCGGAGAAAATTATTTAAAACAACGAAGCTACGTTCAAATTAAACGGAATGATTAGAACTTCGGTGAAAATAAATTTCATTTCCGACAGAGCAACGTACCTGCACACTATCATCATGATGTAAAAGTGTATCTTGATGAGAATTTTCGAAACAGATAAGTTGGACGAAGCGGCCCCGTAGAATATTCTTGCCATTTTCTAGACTTAGCGCCAATGAACTTCTCTTATGGAGATAGTTAACGATATAGTCCGCGACAGAAAGCCGAAACTTCGAAAATCTGCCGTGGAAAAAGTAATACATTTTCTAATTATACAAACCTCACGTGCCTCAATCATCCAAATCCCTGTTATCCCCTTTGACGTAATCTCCGCCGGAAATAGTACATATGTATCACTGCTTTTTCCAGTCCAGAAAACGCTTTTCGAAGTCGGTCGTAAAAATAGAACCTCGCTCTATCTTTTAATTCCTTTCATCACTGTCTTTAGCTGTCTTTAGACTCAGTAAAGACAGAGGTAACAAAAGCGTTTAGTTTTTCTGCAAGCAACTCGATACGAGCAGAACAAGAGTTCAAGATTGTCCTGACGAAAAGCATGAAGTGATCTCTTCAAAACGTTTCAGTTATATTTTTCACAAAGGTAGTACCCTCTGACATACATTTAGAATGCACAACTATACCATCACCCCCAGGGGAAAGCAAATGCTCGGTTGCTGACCAAGATCTTCTGTAGACTTTTCTTCGATCCAATCCAGCCCTTGAAGCGATATTCGGACTATTTGTTTTTTTACATGTCATATCCTGACACCGAAGTCTTGTCACCTATACTGATGTATTGAAGCAAATCGGTTCTTCTTTGAAAGCGCTGAAGTTCTCCTGATGCATTTGTTGATAAGGGTGCATCTCCTCTAAATGTAAGTCTCTTGGTAGAGATCTTGCTGTGGCCCTCCTGGCAAGGTTATGAAGTTTCGAAGGCAAGCAAATGGAGCTCAGCAGCGAATTTGCACCAATGTTATCCTAACGAAATATATTCGTGTGAATGATAAACAGATGGACAAGAAGACGCTCATTGTATACAGTTAATGGCTGTAATGCATTCTATGTATAGCGCACTGAAGCATTAAGCGAGGGAGTTCCATATGTAGAATTCCGTTTACGTTTGGTTATCATCGTGCTCAGTTTACAATAAACGGTAAAAACGGTTTCCGACGTAATGTCAGACTCTTAGAGAAATAGAGCTCTAATAAGAAACAATTTTTCGTTGACAATGCTGCTTGAGTATTGGTAATAAACACTGTGCTTACATTTAAGGTATGTACAGTATAAAAACAAGGTGGTACAGCTGTGTACATAACTACACAGGAACTACTCTCCGTAACTGCAAAGTTTTTATCTTTAGACAATTAATCGAACTCCAACTAACAGGCTAACCCTATCACAAACTATTGAAGTAAGATATTGGTAAAATAATAGAGATAAAAATCTAGCACATGTAAAAACTAGTACGTGAATAAGGAAGTGGTCTACAATTTGCTTCCAATTAGAGTAAGTATACGCGGTGTCCAAAAATGGTTAAGTTCCATTTATAAAAATTAGATACTTCTTAATCTCATGCAGCTTAGGAGTATTTATTTATATATAGTTTAAGTATTTATTATTAGTCGGCATGAGAATGGATTCTCTGTTCCCTTTTTTTCTCTAAAATAGTCATCTAACCCGATAAAAAATGTATACATCGGAGATTTATATGTACATTGAAATAAGGCACGCAGTTGAGGAAAGCTTTTATTTAGTGGAATATATAGCACTACGGGGAATTATTGTAAATGCCTTCCTTCGTTCGTCAAATGGCCTCTTGTTCAGCACGCCTTCAGCACGTAAATCGGATCACAGCTACAAAGCTCTAACAATTACGAATATAGCTTCAGGGGGTCAATAAGCAATTTCGATTAAAATTTGATTGGTTTTCCTCCAATTCACCTGGTAATAGTAATAAAACTATCTACAACAAATATTCATCTTGTTATTGAATCAGTTGCAACAGCGGCTTAATTTGCAAGGGTAGATATAATTTTTGTTATGAATTTTTACTCAGAAGACAACCCACTGTCTGACTCTCCTCTATGAGTTCATTTCCATGAAAATACCTCGGAACGATTTCCGTCCTAATCGAGATATTCTTATAAAAATCGTAGATCGTGTATAGCTGAAGAATTTAGCATCAATTTGAGACAAAACGAAAAATAATGCACGATATTATTGTTTCTCAATATCAATCAGTGTCAGCGGCACCTTGAATACCATGACGTCGTCGTTAAAGCTACCAAATCGCGCCATTTACCTTTGGTGTAACACAACATGTATAGGCTTGTCATGGCAATAGCAAACCTAAGTAGATCCGATAAGTAGATGATAGTAGGCACTTTACTTTATCGCAGTGTCAGCATAATGATTAACCAATACTAAATTATAGGAGAATGAAAAATCAAGGAAGGGGCAAGGAAGGAAACATGTTCGTTGGTAACGGATCTCGTATCGGGAGTAAGAAATAATGGAGCGCTGATTTACTGCCGGCACTATCGCTTTTCTCGCAACGATATTGCAAAACAATTCATCTACTACGACGATGTACATCTACGTGTAGCGTATGCAAGTCGCCGAGGTAAAAAAAAAAAGGTCATCGTGGAAACTAGGTACATTTCGCGTCAGTAATCGTAGTATACGAAAAGCAGTATATTTAAGCATTTTTGTCGGAATACAACTCTGCTAAAACGCTATATCTCGTTCGATGATTTAGTCCTATTTAAGCTTTTAGCGGTCAGCGAGAAGAGGGTCTCTAAAAGCGATCATGCAGTACAGATCAACACGGATCGGAGTCTGTAGTAAAAGCTGGGCACTGATAATTCAGTTGGCGCCAGCACCCGGATGAAGCAAGATGTTAGTAGAATCATATCAATAGCAGTATTACGTTGCTCCGGTAAATTAAGACACGAATTACCGTGTCATTATCTCACTGCGGTATATTTTTCAATTTCTTAAAACGAACTAAAATTGCCAGAGCGCTATTTTGGCAGGGAGGTAACGATTAGTGCATGGAAAAGAAACTCTGGCAACTGGGATCGCAGACAACAATGCTACGTCCTGCACTTCGTCCTAATTTGACTTGATAACAGGCGTAACTCGGATATCTGCAGTAGATTAATGTCTAAATCAGTTGAAAGTATATTAATAAAGCTATATTTAGTATTAATTTTTTTTATTTGCATAATAATTTCTGGTTGTGGTAAACTTTGTAAATGGCTCATACTTTTAAGTGAAGGACTTGCATAACATCTTCACCAAACCTACTTTCCATGATTTGGTTTCTATGTGCTTTCTTGCCCCCATAGGCAATAACTAGTCTAGGCTTCGAACTAGTGTAGCGTCCATTTACATAGTAACGTTACGTATCATGGATCGTGAATGCACGAAACTGTTCCGTACTTACAAAAATGAAATATCATTGCATACGTACCATAGTTTGACATACAAGAAGATTCGAGGTACGAGGCTAGTTATGTGACTTATAGAGGTTTGCATACGGGATATTTGCTTCGCTTGCTGTCGGCGTGCCATGTTCGCTATGATAAAATACAGTTGATAATGGACTCCCCATTGGAGGACACACCTTGAACTCGCTACTGAAACTATACAATTAGAGGTGCGCATTGGTCCCCCTGACATAAGAGGCATTAACTAGCCATCACATATAGGTATCACGGGTTTTATTGTCGACCCATAGGGTACAAATTTGTCGTAAGAATAGACTTGCTACACGAGTGCTAATCGACGCAAGCAATGAAAAATATAAAATATTCATTTATACTTGAAATAAACACCTGCATTCAACAAATGTAATAAACACAGTCAATTATTCGTTTGCGCTACGTCGGCGGATGAATACTGGAAAGAAGGCTATTGTGCCACTAAAGAGTTTGCCATATCAGCCTTAATCTTACAATTGATCTATATGAGAGATTCGCGTAAAAACCGCTTGAAATTTTTTCTATTCAGATCCTTAGCTCATTGCCGCACGGGGAAAACAGATTTTACATTTGCTTTCTGCCATTTTCACTCCAAAGTATCCATTTCAGATATATGAAAACGTAGAGCATTCCTACTTAACTCATCTAGATCAATTGACTGGTAACAAGAAATACCTCCTCTACATAAACCTCTATATAGATACTAGACTGCCAGAAAGAAAGAAAGAAAAAATTCTTTAAAAATCGCGCTAAAATATAGTTTACGGCAACCCCTACAATCTATTTTCTAGAAATTGCTAACAGAAAAGAACAGCTAGGCGATCTATAAATGCGACCCCATAGTCAGACGGACAACATCGCTGAGTTGGTACACGCTATACAAACTATCATTCGTTTACAGTACTACACGTTTGCAGTTATCCCGTTGCAATTCGCTTGAGACTTTATAGCACCTGCGCTGTTACCCTACTAGTATAATGCCATTTTCTGACGCAGTCCGTATATTAGCGACATCTATTCCGTTGCAGTTTCTCTGCTTTATGCGTCATTTTACAGAACGGTTCTCGTAGACTTACTGGGTCAGCTTCTTCTTTTTCTAATTTGATTTGGGCTGAACCTAAACCCTGATTCGAAACCTGATTATGGCCGACATCTTTACAAACGCCAGGTTGCAGTTCTGAAACGTTGTTACATTGAATCTATAAATCTTTGATTAGAGTAATTATATCTCATTATCTACTCAATTCCTCAGTTTAGGTTAACGAGCCCGTTAAGTGCATCACATTTGTTCTGCTAAACGGAAGAAACAACTAAGCTCGATTTCCCATCTAAGAACGCACGACATGCGCGTATACGAGGTATCTTCGGCCGTGCACATAGCGTCACTTTAAAACCCTACTTAACCCAGTTCTGGGCCCTGTACAGTCAGTTCCATTGTCCAATTGGATCAGCGTCATAATCCTGATTTTCAGTTGTATCTATCCTGTTTTTCTATTTCAATAACCGCTACCACTTGGAGAAAATATTCATCTAATCTCTATGAGAAAAATTCATCTAATAATTAATTCATCAGTATTCCACTATGAACCTTGCATTCATTTCAACCTTCAAAAATTTTCAACGATTATCAAGCAGATCGCCCAAGATGGCCAGACTGCTCAAATTAACATTACGCTCTATGGGATGGAAAAACAAACACCTATCTAAATCGGTTCCATCTTTCACGCAGTTCTTTCCGGGACAAAATTGCAGCGATCCACAAAAATTAGCCCACTCGCACCACTCAGAAGGATCGTTTTAGCGATGCAAGCCAGCACCCAAAGCTTTGATTACTAAAGCTAGACTATTAATAATCAGAGAAAGTAAGGTATTACAGAATGAGGAATTAAGGAAGATAAGTAATTTTTATTAAAGTTAATAAAAGCTTGTCTGAGCGCCATGTTGTTTTATGGGCTGGCTGGGGGAGTATCCCAGCTAAATTCACCCCCGCTTACTTCCTCATGAGGGCAAGTCCTTGATGTCGCGCTTAAACAAACGTGGTATAAATGCAGAGTAAATAATACATAAAATGTACGCTGAAGAGAAACTTGCCTTTGCGCCGTTACAGAATCATAGGTGTTTATAACCTTTCACTAATCACATTATTCTTCAATAATGAGGCCTTGAAGCATCATTTAAAGAAGCAAACATAGCTAACCTATCGTTTCTCGGAAATCTTTGTCATTCGCTAAACTAAACTTAACAATTAAAATAAAAATACTTTTATTCGTAGGGAATATCTCAAAGACTTGTCTATTTTACAGACAAACACTGCTCGGTTTTGCCGTTCAGACATTTCTGAACGCTACTTCATCCGCACATAGTTAAAAAGAAACAGTGCTCGACGAAGCATAATCGTGCTTGTAGACTTTGATCAAATATTTCTTATTTTGGTATTTTTGTACCTGGTAGATTTGCAGAAACGATGTAAAAAGTTGCGCGACTGCCCGCGATAGAACACCATTGGAAAGTTTTGACTAACCTTACTCCCTTGGCCTCTCTAACCCTCTCCTAATGACTTGCCTGACCATCAGCCACGGAGAAGTTACGGTCAGGTTTATAATTAGTTGCAACTTTATCTTCTGACTAGCTCTACAGATCCGCTTTAAAACCCTCGACCCTGCTTCTCTCTGAATATTGCCGAGAGCTTATTGTTGTTCAAGGAACATAGCCAGCAAATGCATAGCATTCAAGTACTTAGCGTAAACGATTAACGACGCTATGAGGTAAAAAAAAAACGTTAACAACTCTGCGCGGTTGGTTGTGCTACACAATATTCATTGAAGAATTGAAAACCTCTTGAGGAAGATTGATATTGGATAATATGTGTTATTTTGCACGCCATGCGCCTCTACCTCTATCATCTTGCTGGAGGGAATACACGTAGTAAATGACTGTAGACACCATTTCTAATCTAACTAAAATAAGTAGCATAAACTTCCATGTAACACGCTTTGTATGCTATGCAATGCAAAGCCCGCGAAAGAAGTTCAGATTTCCTTGCCGTCGAAAAGCATCATGAATCCAAAAAAATATACAGATAAAAAATTCGGATGCTTTTATAATAACAGAAACTCGAATGCTATAATTATTTAAAATATTTCAAAGATTTCCACTAAATCACGAAAGGTGAATCATGCGGAGAACTTCCAGACGCTAATCAAACGTTGCAAGCCCCCCCCCTGCTCCCCCTACATAGTGTGTACAGTACGGTAAGGACTGTTTTTACTGCGCATATGAAAGTAACGTGAACTATATCTGAGCGGACGTTCTTTGCTCATTGAGGAAGTAAATATAACATCGTGATTATAGTTTATGAATTTCTATTTCCACAAGTCACAAGTGAAGTTGTCTGACGAGTTTGATAATCCAAAGTTGTTGCTTTTTTTTTTTAATAATAAGTACTATTTATAGCTGCGATCCTAAGAAACAAAGCAAATATAGCTACGGAATGTTTTATAACAGGTTGACCCGGCTAATTTCATGATCGTCGTTTGTATACCTACTTGACATTCTGACTTTGACCCCTTCGGTTATTACGCGGGGGGGGGGGGGGGGGAATATGGTAGCTGTAACATTGAGAGCTTATAGTCCAGAATAGTTTTTATTTATTCTTCTAGAAAGAGTAAGCATTCTTACTCTTTACGAGTAAGGCTAGCTTGTTGCCCACTAAATCTCACTGTTTTCAAAAGCTTCTATTTAAAACTCTGGGCGGTTCTAGATCTTTTCATCTTGACCAGATCTCAACTGCCATTGACTTATTCTAACCAGGTTAAAAAAAAAGTCATTGTATTTTAAAGAAAAAGATCTTATTGGCAAAATGATTAGAAATGACTCCTCTGATAAAAAGAGAGGAAGCTCGTAGTAAAGTTTATATATTTAATAATTTATTAATAGAAACAGGTGGTATTGGTGCCGAAGTGGGAGTTATAAGGGTTACAAATGTTTCTAGCGATAAAATGCTGCATGGTAACATTATTGCTTCTGATTATTGATAATAAAAATAAAACATATTTTATGCGTGACTAGCACCAGCTGAAAGATTCAATAATTTTGGATGAAAGCCAAAGTTCAGTTTATAAGATTCAACTAAACCAATTGCAGGTCATAACTAAGGCACATTTAACCGATAGTAGGAATATACCTAGTACTTCTAAAACGCACATCCTAAATTTATTGTGGACGCCAATATCCAGAACCTTTTTTACGGATGGAAAGGCTAACGTGCTGGAGACATATTAAAAGTAACTGGAATAAACTATCTATCAAGCTATAGTATAAATAACGGACGTTTTTTTACGAAGCCAATATTATATATATGAACAATATCTACTGATGCATATTTATCTCTAACAAGGAGGTTAACGTATCATGCAAAATAAAGGCCTGATAATACAGGTTTTGCTTGTATGACAATGGCAAATTAACTGCCGAATTTACGCTAAAAGCAACCATCACAACTTCAACCGTCACAACTCGGAACTCGGCTAGCAGAACTTGATAAATGCCCCGAAACCGTTAGGTAGAGCTCGAATGCGTACCACAGAAGTGTTCTGCAGGTGGGCTGTTAAGAAAATCTGTTCGTGCACCTGAAGGAGCGTCAAACTCCCGTGAAAGAACAGTCTACTAACGTCCTGCCAACAATTCGAATTAAACCGCTTCTGTTATTATCGATAACTTATTCAGCATTTCTAATATGCGCCTACAATTTTATGCGGCCATTAATCTTCATAAATTGTTAACCGCCAACGTATTTTTCCTTCTTGTGTTATCTTAGATAGATTTCCCTAGTTTTGTGGTGGGTTTACTAAAGCCTTTTGACAACAAGCAAGTTACTTGTACCGGACAACAGCTTCGTCTTTCATTCCTGTTTCTAATCCGGCTCATCGCGAGACTAATTGTTCCCATGTCTCGCTTAGCTGACAGCTCGCCACTACAAAAAACGTTGTTACTTTAGTTTCTTGTCTTCGTATCACGCAGAACTGGTCGACTATATGACTTGGTTTTCCGCCGTCAGGGACTCTGATTTTGTTTTTGTCTAACAAACGGATGTGCCGGGTTGCTCTGAAGTCTGATTATACGAATCGAATGGCCTTAGTCACAAATCCATTTGCAAATCATTCGTATCACCACGATAAGTTCTAGGTTTAGCTGCTATACAGGTTCAAAGTTTTGTAAATAAGCAGAGCGATAATCGAACCTAAATTTGATTGTTTACGCTGACTACTAGATTAAACAAGATTTAGCCATGTTAGTTTTTATAGATAGCCCATTCTAGTGAACAAGAAACGTTCATGTTGCTATAGCATGTCGCCCACGTTACTAAACGATCTGTCGCTAGAAAAGATTTGACCTAAAATTAGCCCAGCTTAGGCTTTTCAAGGTAACGTATCTTATCCTCGAATAAGGTTATGGTTTGCCATGCAAAACAAAGTAACTACTAACGATCAAAAGACACCATATCAATTTTAGCGAAGTAAGACGAATAGAGTCGTCTGCTACATCAATACGGTAATTGAAGTAATTAATTACGAAGCCTGGTAAACGTGAGTAAATAACAAATTATATTATTACATATTAGACGCGTGACAGTCATCTTAGTGGGCGTATCGGAGCGTGTTAATCGTCGTCTATGAAAGACTATGTCCTATTTTCACTTAAGCTGATTTTGTTTGATAGCTGATCGATCATCTTCTAGTTGGAGTTCGTCGTTTGTCGACCCTAATAATGAGCTCACCAGATCTATGATCTATAACATTGATTCTATCGAAGTGTCGGTCAGAAAGATCGCAAAGGTGTTTTCGCAAAGCGTCTCGCAACTGTTATACGATCGGAAACGCAGTGGCTATTGAAGCAAAGTTTTTACATCATGGGTAGTGAGACGGATTATGTGGGGTGGGGCATGCTCGATGAGAGCTCTCCGTACGATGGACACAATAAAATTAATATATATCATTTATACGCTTATGGTTAGAATATCCTGATGTATAGTTTTAATTTTATTTCACTTTTATATAATGGCGTTACATTCTATTCTACCAATTATAGTTAGTGTGATTTTAGATAATACATAACCCTTCAGCAAGATAAGTGTCAAACTATAGGAGACGTACGTCTTGGCAAACGTGTTCGGCCTGCCTAATCGTTGTACAAGAACTAATGCTACACAACAAAATCCACAGAAGGTTAACAACGCTATGGCGACTCCTTCTGCCTCTGTAAATCACAATAACCCTAATAGCGTAGTCATATAATGAGTTTCTTTGTAACGCTCGTAGATCAGTATAAACGACGGCTATGTATTACAAATACTTTGGTAAAGATTGCCACACTGACCTAGAATGACATGGATCAACAGAAACGATTTACATATTATGGTTCTATCGGAGCTAGGAGACCGTACGTGCAATAGCGTAGATATTCTGTTATGGTATAAAATGTTTAAATCAATCGTGTCCAACAGACTCTTGCAGAACAACTAAACATTTATGACGTAATTCAAATATTAGGACTGTTTGATTCAGATGTTACGACATGTCATCTAACTTGCTTTTAAATTATTGTTGCTTTACAAATTTTCACTACGGTATACCAATGTTGGTATTATCTGTATCTATTACAAAGGTTATACTCGAATGATTCGCTCCGACTACACCTAGCAAAAGCCGCTTTAATGCTTCCGTGGATGTATTGGGTTTCCGCTGCCGTTCGCAGTTTCAAGACCCACTTATATGGCATCTCTTGTAGCTTTTGTATCTTGTGAAAATAACAACAGACAAGCACATGCCAGCTAGGTGCATGTGATACCGACAGTGTGAAGAAGTCATTGACTTGCGGACGACTTCAGCGATGAAAGGGCCAGGGCTCGCAAATATGTTTCGCAAATTCGTCTGCAGATGCTGAACGGCTGGGCAGAATAATGCTTGGAGAAATAAAGTTAATAGGTGTTGCGATATCAAAGCGATTTTATGAAGACTTTTTTCAAAACTTGAGGGCGACCTTGAACAACTTAGCACGTGCACTTTTTTTGGCTATGAAATCATAGAGCACCGATATTCATGTTACCGTCACGTAAAGTTGGAACTTGTGCAAAAGTTAAGTCGTCTTAACTTCAATAGACATTATTTAGGAATGCACATGGTTGCATAAAAATGATTGCTTCAAATGAAAATATAAAAAAATATGTAGTAGTAATTTACAGAGGAGCCTAAGAGCGGTCAGACGATGATAAAATTCATTGGCAACACATTCCAACAAGCTTTTGTTCTAGAGAAAACACACCTTTCCATTGTATTAGTTGAGTTAGTATCTTGTTTGAGTTTAGACCTTCCCTATTAGACAGTGGTTATGAAGCAATCTACAACAATATATTCCTTGGAAACATCTATCAAAACTGTACAAGCTTAATTAGCTGCTTGAAATACTGTGGAGTTACTTATTGTTAAACTCTAAATTAAAATTTTTCCGGTAATAATTCGTGCCTATTACACGAGGACTTCTATCTTCCGAATCCGAAGAGTTGTTGTCTCGAGATATTGTGTCTACGCAGATAGAAATAGCATAAAGCTCATGCTAAGCGGTTATCAATAAGCACTAAGAAGCTATACTGTGTGTAGACGTAGTTATACTTCTACAGATGGCTGTGAAGTATTTTTTTGTAATTTTTTCAGACGAAGAAGCTTTTTCATACAAAAAAAAAAGCTTAAACCCGTTTGCGCCATATCCCATCCATCTGAATCATGTAAGAAGAAGTTGAATTTAACGAAAAGAAAAATATGATAAATAAATACAAAAGGTACAGCATAATGCTTTGTTTATGTGCGCTTTGGCACATGCATCGGACTAACTAGTGTTCGAAATATCTATGTTGCATAGGTTCCGTATAATAATATATAGCTTAAGCGAAGAGATTTTCACCCTCGAAAGCATTTCTGTCCAGTTCACTTTTATGCTTAAGTCCCTTTTATATTCCTATGCTTGTCCCTTCAAAAGCTCTGTATAAGCATACCACTGGACGCGGCAGTAACTCGAATACATAACTCCGCAGCCGAACAATGTGGCCACTTCTAAGGCAGAGGCCAAGTTGGACTCATACTGTTGAGCAGTCTCCTTCCAAGATACGATCCGGTAGATAACATGTGCGATACTTTAATATGTGCATTTATTTAGGAATCTATTTCTAGTTATAGCACTAAAGAGAAGGATAAAGATTTGAAGTTGTATGTTGCTTGACTTCATAATATCGAGACGACTCAAATCCACTAAATAACTCTAGATCACGATAGGCAAGCATAATCTGCGTACCCTGGAGAGCTCAAACGTTGGACTATAATTCTCGAAGTTTTCGTCTAGTTAAGCCACAAAACGCCAATTAGAAAATAAGTTAATTTAATAGTGAGCAATAATTGCACAGTTAAAGTTGGGGACTTCGACAGAACGGATGCCTAAAACACTTTTGTCAGTCGTTTATCTAAAATAGCATATCAATAAACGACTGGCCCTTTTATTGATTTGGTTTTTGCTATTAAGAACAAAAGATGTGTACGGTGTTTGAGCCGCTTTATCCTCAATATTTCAAACCTTATAGAAACTGAAAAATGCCTCAGGCTTTCAGAATTTTTTCGGCAATCAAATTCGTTCATAAGACGGGAGTAGAACTTGATATAAATAAGAGTGGGCCCGTTGCGTAACCATCTGTTGAAAACTTGAGCACTTACCAATCGATATCTAATTGATTATGAAAAATGGGGTTGCTGGAAAAGACACGATGCGATTTTACAGATGTAGAACACCTCCAGATTTGAGGGGTACGGTTAACTACCGACTATATGTATGCATCCAACTAAATGTAGAACAGCGCCTAGGATTTTGTAAGTTTTTTTTTATTAAGTATAGCTTCTGATTAAGCTTTGTGAGACCGAGACGAAATATATCTACGCATGATTTAGACCTAGATCACCGCGTATCTCTGAGTCTTTCAGGGATTCACGTTACCATGTTTACTACTCATTATTATGCCATTATATGTATTATTCCTTCGTAGCTAATGTCTCAATAGAACGCTTCGCTACTTTTTCTTTGGTGAGCGAAGTTCCAATGTCTAATTGAATAGAAGAACTTGCTTCCTCGCAAGAAAATAACCTCAAATAATCTGAGGAGATGGCATAACCTCTGTGTTATATATGAACACACATTTGGTAAAAGATCCTCAATTTTACTAGAGACTATTCATATAAATGTCAGGTACCAAAAAAAAAAATTGTGTGAATGGAACCGATCATTGAAAACCAATTTTCTATTGAAATATATTTCGGATATAGGCGGATTTTTATTATTACACTAATTTTTTCCTTCACATTATAGTGTATCCAATGATCGAAACCATATAAGGTGTGTTATTACATTGTGGTCCATGGCAAATCCCTAGTTCCAGTAGAATGGAACGAACAATAAACAACGAATATAACATAACTTTGACGTCCACAAATTTTTTTTTTTTGCTACGTCATAGAACACATCATTTTCTATAAGCGTGCAGTCAGCAACCGAAAAACACACCACTGATGACCTGTGCTGTTCGAATGAATGAACTAATTCTAGACATAAGGGAACAAGAAAGACAATAAACAATACATACATTTGTATCTTTCTGCTCTGGTTCTCTTTATCTAATCAATAGAATGCTATTTAAGCGAATTAGCTAAATAGGTCAGTAGCTCGAAAAGCCAGAGTGGGCCAGCCGAAGAATATCGTAATACGAACGAACTACCACAAAGATCAAGTACATTGGTGTTTCCCTACCTAGGGAGCAAAGTTTTTAATACAGGTGTTTAGCCAGCAGCGCATGGGCGAGAACCAAGTTGTGTTCACGTTCATTATATCTCGTTCGATACTATACCCTCGGAAATGCAACTTGTCATTGGAAAGTGCTCATATATCAAGATAAACATATGTGAGTCATTCATGATTGAATGAAATTGGGTTTAGCACACAATAAGTATCTCTCTCACGTAGCGAGACACGCGTTTATGTATTGAATACAGATTTGTGTGCTACAACGTTGATTGCCTCACAAAGCCAGTGAAAAATTTGTTTAGATATTATCGTGTATATCCCTGCGTAATAGAAGCTTAACAAGATGTGAATTCATTAAACGTACTCTACCTTAATAGTGGTTCTGAAGGCCCGCGGGACTCACCCGCCCGTAAAACCTTTTGGTTACACGTGATGACGATTAAAAACGCACATGACTATATAGACTTGTTCGATACATTTAGGAGTCTACTGCGCAGTTATCATAGTAAACTGAAAGACCTTCACCGATTGGAATTGTTGTACATTGTTAAGAAGGTAGTTATAGCCACTTTTCTTGCACTAATTCATCTCCTTAGGTTTTCCTTTTGCTTAAGATCCAGCTGTAGTTATCACTGGAGAATCCTTCACTGCTACACGCGGCCACTGACATCGTTTTGTTCAAATCGGAATACGCTACTTCGAAAGCGGATCTTGCGGATCGGTATATCGGGTAGCAAAAATCAAGCTGCTCGACATTTTCTGTTCATCTAGGATAACAGGAAAAATGCTGTGGCACGTGCGACGATAATTTTGCAGTTAAGATTACTGCTTAAATGTTATCCGTCATTAAACATGGTATTATAAAAAAAAAACGCACCCAGTCGACTGTCCGTCTTGATGAGGATGCTTGGAGGCCACTTTTGAAGTAAGATCATTTTAGGTGAGTCTATGCATCTATCTCTTAACTAGGAACGTTGACAGCAAAGGGAGCAATTTTCTGGTTTCCTTCCACCGCTCATCGACGTAGCCGGGAAGTTGGCATGACGAATTCAGTTTTATGCGCCCGACATACTGAATACTGGTATTTAAACCCTTAGAAACATATCGTTACCAAAACAAAAACGATAATTACAGCCTCGCAGAGCAAACAAGGAACCTCGAGCATTATTCGGCAGAAAAGAAATTCAATGCCCTGAAGAGCCTAATACGACGTTTACATTCCTCTTTATCGCTAAGTTTGCTTGATGTTTTCGTAGAGAGTATTTTAATGATGAAAAAGAAGAAAAATTTAAGCATTTGCTTAGTCTGTAGATGTGCACGAATAGGTTAAAGATCAGCCGAGAAAGTTGGCGTTACATGGTTTTTCTATAATACCATAGATCGCTATTATGTTCGTAGTCATTGCGGAAATCGCAAATAGCAACGATATAATTTCGGCGAGGAAACCGCAACCCAAACATTTAAGACAATGCAAATTGTACAACAGCGCCGGCAGCACTAACTTCATAAGTTTTCACCAAAAGCTTCTAACGAATGATAGTAACACTCACAGATGCGCAGATACAGTGTACGTACCTTGGGGAGATATGGGCAAACGAAAGGCGATTTTAGAAATAAAAGTAATCATTATTAGCAATAACTTCCTTTCCCTCCCATAAACTAGCTGCCGTATATCCCACAAAATGCACAAGCGGTCATCGTGGCAGCAACAACCGACAGTAAAACTACACTGACAGCAGCAAAAAAACAAAGGAATATTAAATTGGCTTTAGCTTTACTGACATAAAGTAGGTTTGAATTTTGGCGCGATTTGAAACGGATGACGAAATTAAAAGTTTAGCAAAGCATCTGTGTACTAGCTAACCTTTAGTAAAACTATTTAATTGCTTTCTTGCATAATATTTTAATGTTTGAATGAAAGCGTTGCTAAATTGCTGTTAAGTTAAAGTTGGGGGGACACTTGTATGAAAGTCATAGTAACGCACTCAAAAGTCGAGATTCTAACTTAGTCAAGAAGTACCTATAATTATATATACACTTTTTAATAAGAAGCATATCCTTTTTACTTTGAAGAATACCTCTGTAAATTTGCTAACCGACAGCATTGTAAAGAGATGAAAAATTTTCCAGTTTCTCCGCTGAGGAGGTTCTATTTAATGTATGCCGCAAATACTGTTACCTATGAAGTCTACCTCGCACCTGCCCAGATAGCTCTTAAAGTAGTGATGTTATACAACTTTGCATAGTGACTTTTATGAAATGCAATTCATCTATGTTAGCCCATTTTAAAAATGTATCTGTGAAATAGTCACAGCCTGATAGAGAACTACACTGGATATTTCATTTTTCCACGGTTCAGCAAACGTTCTACGAAATGCAAAAGAATACGCAGGTGAGCTAAATAGCCCCATTTCTTGTAGCCAAATCTCTAGATCGATTTTGCCTCAGAAATGTCGAAAGTTTGATAAGATACATTTCGCAACTAAATTTTTTCCAAATAATAGAAAAAAAAATACTGCATATAGCCCCATGTTTATGCAGAAGCGCTACATTTACACAGTATTCTTCTTGAATCCTTAAAATGTTGTAAAGTATCCGATAAATATATGAATCTTGGATGGTAGCTTGTACAGTTTTGACTAGCAATACCCCCGGGGGTGTCCATACACCCCGGGAAACAGGCAGTGTGAAATGCGAATGGCAAAGTCATGTGCTATCGGATAGCATATTCAGTCATCGAAAGGTGGGATTCTAGCTCTACAATGATTTGAACAAAAAAAATAATAATAAATAATAGCTTTAATAAAAGGCTGCGAGACTGCGGTCAGAATGTATGCTGTTAAATCATCTAGTTACTATGTTATTAGTTGATTTAACACACGCCCACTTTCGTATAAGAGGCCATCATAACAGTGAACCGTTACGAAGTCAATACTTTAAGTATTCTATTATCTCAAAACGAGCTGCTCGTAGTAAAATAACTGTGTCCATGAAAATAACACGAGAGCCGAATAACTTTAATTTGTAGTAGCTTTATATTAAAAAAAAACTCATATTCAAACCACCCCGTTGTAGAGATCGATTTAAAGAGGATAAAGACAAATGAGCCGCACTTGCGCTTAACGTATGAGACTTAAACATATCACCTAGTCTGTTGATGTCATTATTAGTTATTATATTATTATTAATGCTGGATAGTCAATTATTGACATTGTTTCTGTGAGGAAGAACAGACGATCAATAGGTACAGTTGATTTGACAGGCTTGACGGGGACCTAAGGTCTATTGTATAATGTAGTCTATTATAATATATAGTCGATATTTACGTCAGCTGCGTGCTACAGCTATAGTCTTTATGTCGAAGCGCACATCGGTAGCGACTGGACCATTCCTGTCTGCAGCAGTGCGTCAGTGAGAACAAATGGGAAAGTGACCATTGGCACTCGATCAACTTTGCCCAAGACTTATTTGGTAGCATGACATCTGTCATAGGAAAACGTGTTTTTTTAGCATAATGGAAACTATATAGGTATCAATATATTTCGCAATCATATAAAATCTATGTACAATAAAAAAAAATGCAAGTTTCTGGACACTTCAAGCGTCGGTACCCCCGCAAGGGGCAACGCCGCCTACAGCACGGTTTATTTTGCATTTCAATAGACGTTGACTAATAGAAGTGTTTTCCGTGAGCAGGCATCCATCTACGAAAACAGCTGGAGCGTCATGCGACCATCATCAACACAATCCTATATTAAAAAAAAAAAAAAATCGCTTTTCTGATTTCTAATTTTATAAAAAGGCCTCTTTAAAAAGGCTTGAATGAAGTCAACGCAGATAATGAGAGCAGCAAGATCGTTACGCATTGTAAAGAGACTAATCAGTTTCTTATCCCATGAAGGAGTATAAACATTATGCAGGAGACGGGACTTCTAGAGAATTATCATTATAAAGGTCACATTCCTTAAACTTATATTTATGAACTGAAGTTCACTGGCAAACAACGGACTTGACCCGATTTCAGTAGACAAACAATAAAGAAATTTTTACAATTTGCAATTTTGACCAGAATCGACTATTCAACAGAACTCTAGAAAATATAAAATGGTAGATATTCGTGTGATAGTAATCACCCACCACGGTCTTGTTATCCTTAATCTTCATAGATTTCTCTTATCAGTCAGCGCTCTCTCAAGGTTATCATAGAAACAAATTTTATGACCTAGATAGATTAAGGCTCCTGTAAAAACTTTGTAAGAGTACAGTTCTGAACCAGTGCTCGAATTAATTCGCAGAGCTATAAAATAGCTCTAATGATTTAGTACACCGGATTCAAATATGTGCAGTACCAGTTTTTCATGAACGGTTTTTTCAATATATTCTTTTACTCGTAGGTATCTAATACATCTTATAGGGAGAATACATACATTAAATGGGAATTCAGAGCGAATGCTCTGAAAAATGCTAAAAGTATCCATATATATATAATCTATTGACTATGGCTTATTAGAAATTCTATTCAGACAATTTTTTCCTGCTTTATCCTGCACCTTTAGCAAGCAAGGTGAAAATTTGTAAGTACTTACTTCGTATGGCCCATGGCTGCAATTTCTTCAGTGAAAGCATAAACTTAATGAGAGCTGCGGTACAGTCGATGGTGACGTTCGGATCTCCGTTGAAACGGGCCAATACGGGTAGGCTTTTCCTGAACTGTGTCTCGACTTGTTCTCCTAGCCATGCTTCGATGTCTGCAACGGTCGTAGCTCCTGGCGCGAGTGTGGTGGTTTCTTCCTCAATAAATCCAGCTGCCTCCTCATCGTTATCGCCATGAGTGGCACTCTCATTTTCAGCCTGAGCTTCGCTAGGTTTCCTAGGATCACCTACTTTAAGGTCACGAACTTCTGCGTAACCCTGATTCTTGTTTTCGATATAGCCCTGATCATTGTTATGGTCCGCTTTGCTGTATATGTGACGTTCATAGTTGTGATGATGCTGGTCACGCTGATGGTCTTTCTGAGTAAAGGTTCCGACGAGTAGATCACAAAGTAACACACACCATAGAATCCACGGCATCATTGCGAATAAACAAAGGTACACTGATACACACGTAAGCACTTTAGCGCACTTCAATACACGGTTCGGCGCTCTCTACCGAACTTGCACTCCTGGGAGGCTGAACAAACCGATTACGGTATCACAGGCAGTTAATATACGCGGTGTCGTTTAGACAATTTTTCAACTATCCTCGGCCAACGGTCTTCGGCAGAACGCCATGTAGACGATACGGTCTTCTACGATATCGGACCCTTGTTGTCACAGTATTTTAGACTCTATTAAACATTCTCTGCAGTTACTGACTTACAGAATTCTGCTGCTTACAAATCAGACTAAATTGTTGAATTTGCTAATACAGATAAATAAAGTACGATCCATTTATTCCAGATAGGCTTTCACCAAGTAGATGATAGTTTCAGGAAAAAGTAATACAAGTGACAGCAGCTCAAAGAAAAAAAATTAAAGAATTACACACGGACACACAATATGAGCATCACAATGCAAAGAGCAATCAGACTTCGTCTGAACAGACACGGGCGAATAATAATAATAGAAGACCCAAGGTAAATGTATTGCGGCGTGCTACGCACACATCGCGATTGGCCCACGTCTGCTTTCTAGCAGTGGTTCTGACTCCAGACAGCGCGGACAGCGGGTTGCCAGGCGAGCTCCAAGTGGTGAGGGAACAGCTGATAAGGCGGTCTAGCAGCATCCAGCGGCTGAGAAAAAGACAACGGAGAATGTTGCTAGCTATCGTGAAAACCATCAATGCAAAATATTAGACACGAAAAAATGAGGGACTTACTTGGAGATAGTCGGGGGAGGAGTTTCTCTGAGGAAAGGACAGAGTTACAGGTGGACTGTAAGATAAAGCCTGATGACAAAAACGAACAAACAGTAAAAATAATAGTAAAAAATGAAACAGACTCAGAAATTGCGAGAGAAATCGGATTTTTGTGAGCGCGATTGCCCTAGTTATTCTGGAAGCGGGTGTTTGTGCTTGTTTCTGAGCTAACAAATAAAAAACACTGACGAAACCTGACCGAAGCACGGAAGGAGCTATGTTACATTGGGAATCCAAGCATGTCTAGGATGTAAAAAAGGGTCGCCAGACGTAAACCGAAAAAACACAAGTACACTTATTAGAAGTAGGCTGGAATCTCGTTTTGTTTCAACAAAGAGATACTTGAAATAATGCATCACGTCAGCTTAACAAATATTATATTATAGTAATATTAATAAATATATATTGTCTTATATAACCCGAGAGCGCCCGCCCATAATCACAGGTAGTCAGGTTCAAATATTTGAATCTCCAGAGAATATTTAAAAGCTAGGTTACTCAGAACTCTGTAAAGAAGTAACTTAATAGAGGATCTGTTCTCTATGAAAGGAAAAAAAAGCTATAAAAAATATAACTTCTTATATGAAGCTAAAGCCATGTTAATATAGCGAAAATTCTTGAATGAATCATCCATGGTATTTTCGGACACGTCCCTTTCTCTGATCTATACCTCAAGGATGACGGCAACAGAAATAAAACTGGCCGAATTGAATCGCTGCAAACAAGATCTTTATCAAAACAACTTATACGCACTTCATCCCTTAATGAGCTTTTCCTTTATATATTATATAGAGCTATATTTTCTTTGTTTAGATCTATCTTATCCTCTTCTCATTATTCTTATATTTGTATATTGAGTAACACATAGTTGGCAAATTTTAGCAAAAAAAATAAGAATATACTATTTGCATCGTATTTATTGACGACTGGTTAGGCATTGACCGAAATGCCGCCGGAGGGGCTTATCACAACTATAACTTATCGCAAAAAAAAAGAATATTAATAACATCGTTTGGACTGCTTTGTTCGCTTCATATTGTAATTCTAGCAAACTGGACATTCTGTGTTAGTAATACAATGGCCATGTACGACTTTTGAGGACGTCCAACGAAAAGGATGGTAATTATATCGATAACTGTTTAACTAGGTCAGCGTCAATGTGATTTTTTAATATACTGTATAAATGCTATTTTGAATAATAAAAATATCCGAATACATTACAACAAGAAGAATAGGAATATTGTCGTTTTTCGTTTAGTGAAAATAACAATGTCCTATGTAGCTTTATATATAATTAATTTGGCTGTTCATTACATGACCTCGTTCACAGCTCCCTGGTAATTCTTATTCGATGGCGAGACTCATCCTAACCTGTACTATGTGCGATACTTAAACTGATACGGATTCGGTTATAGAACATATATCCCCTATGTAATATTCGTTTAAGAAATAGAAAGGTCTAACTAAATCGAGCATCCCTTATAATCATATGAAATAAATGCTTATATGGTGTCGATGAATATCTTAAAATTTCAAGATAATCTCATCTTTCGTTTATTCTAGAAGACATTCATTCTATATTTGATAGATATTTATGGAAGCTTGCTTTTTCAGTCAGGCTCAGGATTCAGCGTCTTCATTGATTACATGGCTAAACAGAAAAAATGTACTTCTAGGTTGCTGTTGTTTTAAGTTTAACCAAGTTCGATCGTACTAAATAGTGAATAATAAAAAATAATGAGGACTTCTTACAAAATCGCCCTGTTGTCACTCGTGCACTGATAGTTTACCTTTTAATATTGATGGATAGGTTTTTTTTTTTATAAATATAATGACTATTTTACCTAACGAAACCTTCAAGTGTGACTTTACGAGTAGAATACCTCTATACATCAACCTCCCGGACCATCGTATATCCAATGATATTTGAATCGACCGCAGAAGCCCGTCCCTGTATTTGCATGTGAACACGGAACTCCCGCATGCAAGTGGCGACACAGGGATCTCTGTCGTGTTAACGATATCAAAGAGTCCATTAATTCTCAATGACTGGAAAAAGGTGTTTTCGAGTACGATCGCAACGAAAGGTACGACATGTGACACGAAAGACACGAGCATGTGAACCATACGAGATGATCGCCAAGCCGCACAAGGATAACTTGGTACTGAGTAACGAAATTTTGACGCTTCGAGCCTGAATATCAAGCTTGTGGTCAGCGTCGCGCATAAATAGACACATGTGATGTTTCTAAGTGATATCGTCGCTACTATGCGCCATTGTAGGTGTTCCGGAAGTTACAAGGGATACAACGTTAGCAAAACAACATAAAATTATTATTTCATTACACGCGAAACCTGAAAACGTTTACCGGTATATTTTTCTTAGTGACTTATCACAAATTTTGCCTTACAACGAATCCGATCGCTTTTAATGTACTTTGATTTAGATCTTTAACGCTACCTGTTGAGGTGGCTATTTAGTTCGCTAAGCTTTTAGCTGGACGAGCTTCTTTCAACGTCTCGAAGAAAGGGATCTATTGAACCGTATTAGCCGAAACATTATCGACTATGAAAACGGTAGTATGCAATACCCTGGCTGTAATATGGGGATATAGAGTATTTACTAACATGAGTATTATCAATTGAATTTGTCTACCGTCACCAACGTGCGTTCATAAGAAGCAACCGGAAGTCCATTCCACGGACCTCTCCATTATAACCAGTTTATTTTTCGGTGCTGACACCGTTCGACCAAGCAATGCCTGGCCATTCTTCCATATTACTCCAGTAAAGGGTATTGTGAAGAACACGATAATCTATTTTTTAAACGTCAGATTTGTCAACTGCAGGCTTGATCTAGATAAAATGTAAACTCGCATTTTAGTAGCTTGTTCCCTTCTTGAAGAGGATCTCCGAATCGTGCCCTAGCATTTCAGAAGATAGATGCGGTTCGACGCTATCATTAAATAATTGTACTTTCAAAAACATATATTTTTCATTATTGACTCTAGCTTCTGTTTAATAATAAATCTGTTTTGTGACTACTTTGGTATCAAACCTATATAACGATGCCAGTCAGCCGGAAGTTGCGTTTTGTCGAAATCACAGTTTTGCCAGGTTCTTTCTCAGGGACCTGTACACTGACTCGTACCTTCCCCACTAATGATATCAGAAGAGATATTGGCTGACTGTTATTTTATGAACCGAACATAGACTCAACTAGAATTTTTATCGGATTTAGATAATCCCAGAGAAGCAAGAACCTGGTAAATACGTATCTATTTAAGAACCAAAGTATTTTTTTACTACCAAATCAATGCTTCCTATTTAGCTAAATAAACATTTATATTTGTTTTCATTATCTGTGTGCCGAATCTAGCCTGTTATGGGAACACACTTTAAAAAAGACAACGTCTAAGGGCATTTAGTGTCGATCGAAAAATCTTAATAGGAGAGTTGAATACTCGAATAGAATAAACGAGGTAGTAAAATCGGACCATATTGAATATTTCCCAGCAAAAGCTACTTATCTCTTCACAACCTTCTGTTATATTTTGTGCTGTGCTCGCTGAAAAGGTAGTACATAGAGCTGTTATGAAAAAAGGAAGCGGATCTTTCTGTGCACGGGTTTACATTTTTCACACTCGTGTATTAAACAGAAGCGACATCCCTATATTTTGGACGGCTGTTACTTAGTAACGTATGTAATCATAACGAATTAAATGAGACGCTCATCTGAGAACTAAAACGGAATTTGGAATTCTTTACTAAGAAAGAAGACGTCCACGCAATTTTTTATATTGACACTGCGCTATTGACTGTGTTTAGCAAAACAATCCAAATTAGATATAAGATTTTCGAATTAAAAAGTCTCAAACATGGGCTATATATATGCTTTGAAGCTATGCGATTAACTATAAACTGAATGTTTAGACGAAAATCCATCTTTGTTTTTTTTTTTCTCTATCCGGTGTTTTCGATAAATTCAATGACACTATTTTATTGTCTTCTTCAGTGCCTAGCTTCAATGACTGGCAATTTTTCTGGTATGCGGGAATGAGTGTCGAAAGAAAGGTCAATGATTAATTAAAGCCTAAAATTTTTTGTGTTTGTTTACATAACAAATGCCATAGGGTTATTATTATATCGACATATTATGACAACCAATACGACATAAACAAATCTCTGTGTTCAAGCGTGTATTAATACTGCGAGCTATTTATAATATACCGCTAACTAGGCACGCTGACTTATTTTTGAAGAATATGTTGAAACAGCTGAGTTAGAACTTTTCGCATGTGCTTCGTAATGTGGCGCTTATTGTGGTGTGGTGAATATATGAGCATCAAAGCGGTGATAACTGGAGATAGTCGGTATCCAAATATAAGCTTTTGCGTATGGCTTGAAAAAGGTCGCGTAGACTTACTTGCCTAAAGCATCTCCGATGCCCAAGGCACACCTAACCGTGATTGGGTATTCTAACGTGAAAGGCCACGGACCCCTCTGGCTGTCTGTTTGCTTTTAAGAGACACGGAGCACATATTAAGTCGCTGAAAAGGCATTGACCGTTTTTAAACCGTAATTGATGCAAATACTTTTTTGTACTTCAAAATGATACTATTAAAGTAGTTATGTTCCATTTTATTCTTCTCGTTTTTCTGGTAGCACCATAATCCGTCACTGTAGAAATTCTATGGTTTCTGAGCGAAACATTATAACGCCTTGATCCTATATTAACGCCATCGAAGGAGTGCTACAGCGACCGAAACAGATGATGATCTGAGGGTGGGCTATACGGCAAGTGCAATACAACTTGACATGCGAGTTTTGTCTGACAACTATTATCGGGTAGCTAAAGATATACGTGGTCCGAGATTATTGTGATGGAAAACATGACTGCGCACCGATCGATTTTTCTCAATTACTCATTGTAATCTTGTTGGTTGTTAGCAGCAAAGGTCCGAATCAATCGCTTTGCCAGACGACAACAACGCTGCTGCGCGATCGCCCTTTATGGCGCGACTGTCGGCTTTGCCATAGATTATAGATTATTTTTTGTTTGCAAACCTTGTATAGTGTATGTGATCCACTCTTTATGTATGTGATTCGTAATTAACTACTTTACTAAGTTTAGTAAATTATTTTGCATCGATTCATGTACAATTTAAGCATCGAACTTTTTTTCTTTGTAACGAGCTTCCCTTGAATGCTTTAAAACTGTCTGCTGATGTGTATTTAGCTCCTTGGCGATATTATGGTTTCTCACCTGTTAGCAGCAATTTCGTAAACTTTTTAATAACTGGCAAAGAGCTTTTTTCACGTCCAAATTTTTAGAACGAAAGTGACAAAATTATTTTCAGGCATTTTCTACCGATAACGCATCTTGACCATAAACAGGACACATTCTCTTTAGGTCTGGGCAGACTTTGTGCCTTTAACATAACGAAATTATAAAAAAAAAAAATAGTGAATTTTTGCAAAAATTATACTCCGCCCCGATGCCGACTCGGGGTATGTGGCCTTAAAGCCATGAAGCTAAAAATGATGAATACAATTTCGACAACTCAATGCAAATATCTGGACACTGTCCTACCGCATTATTTTCAACGAATAATAAAAATATCACGTGAGCTATATGTCAATAACTCGGAAGCTCAATCGACTCAGCAAAGCTCTTATCTAATTAGGGTCCGTATGAAGCCTACTAAAAGGTCCCAGGAAGGTCTGAGTTGTTATGTACTTTACCTAGCATTCGTTTTTATTAGTTATTTTTGTTTAATTTAGAGAGCCATCTATATTCATGTGTAGAAGTTCTGTAGTTAGAACGAGTTATATTTAACTACCATAAATCATTTTATTTATATTCGCCACTGGTTACAAGCAGTAGGATATTTACGTAGTAAGATATGAAGAAATAGTTACATCAAGTAAAGGGACATTATACCAACTTTTTTAATTTTTTATTCTGTATTTTGTATGAAAACTGTATTTTTGCGACATTAGCAGGTTATTGAAGATATGATAAGCTTGACAAAAACTGTATAGTATAGACATTTCTGATGAAAACGTTTCTCAGAAGAAATAATCTATCTAATAAATCTACGGACCTTATTCGTATGCCCAGCGCTAATTAACGCATGTTAATAAAAACGATTAAACTAAATGTTTTTGCTAATAAGTGCCTTGTATATGACTGCCATTAAATTCCAAACGTTTCCAACATATAATCAAGTTAAATTTCATGTAATATACAGGGTATATGAGCCCTGCAGAGGATTTACTTCTTCTAAACAACTGGCACCGATAGTTCTGTTAAACTGCAAAATAAAATATATGTCCAAAACGCAAACTGAGCAATGCCATACACTGCAGAGCGTTCTCGAAGGCATGCAACCCTATGATGGAAAAACGAGTAACTCTGTAAGGTTACGTTAATTTTTCTGTATTTCACAAGCTACCTCCGAGGCGGCTGTTTTCAACATGACACTTATGTATGACTTCCCAAACATTTCCTATCGGCAGGCAAAAACACTTTAACCTCATTTTGATACAAAACTAATTAGAACAGAAACAAGGTAGCATTGCCATTGACCTGTCGAACAGGCATCTCGACTAGCAACACGGCTGTTAAAAAGAGTCTCTGTTGGATCTTTGAGCAAGCTCAGACATTCGCGGGCAGTTATTTTCAGAACAAACATTAACAATATTGCTGTCTTTAATTGGGTCTATTTTGTTGTAACATTTTGTTCCATGGATAATTTTTATACACTTCCTGGACATGGGAAAAGCGGAATGCGTTAGTAAGGTTACTGAAATTGAAAAGTCGTTCTCAATTTCGCCAACAAACTCGAAGAGGTTCGACAATAGTGTTATCATCATGAACAGACTGATTTGGATTGCATCCCCGATTAATGAGAGTCCCTTTGATAGGTTTGGACCGTTATTGCCATTCTGCCCCGTTACAATGATCAGCAAATTTCATGATCGGCTCAAGCGTGAATGCGTTAGACTTTTGAAAGCCAAGCACTTGATAGCTGAATACTAGATTCCTTTACCACAAAATTTTACCACGCGAACATTTTGTCGAGGGACCGTAATGTTATTATATCGAAATCTATGTAGATTGTACGGTAACTGTGCACAAGCGCATATCGCAGAAGATCGCTGAGTTGCGAATGCATATAGACACTCCTGATGTTTCCGCTCTTCACTTTTCGATCCTTCTCCTTAAAGGGCGTCCTCGATGTCATACTCTAGGAATCTTACATTACCTAAATATGTCCACAATGTCCAATTGGCAAACTATGCCAATATCGCGCAATTATCAAGGATGCTTATCGACAGATCAAGGATGCAGAACGATAATACTAACGTTTGGATTACGGTAGACTGTCGGCTGTACCGCGCATGTCGAGTATACGCCATCTTCGATGAAAACGATCAGCTTATTTCGGGTCCGGAATTAAGAATCGAAGATTCAGAAGTCTTTAAACATTTTGTGAAATGTGTTTGACCTTATTAAGTAGCCCTGAAGTTACGTTGAGGTTCGGATAATCTGTAAGATAATCAGATACCACCAAGCCAAAAATGTTGCACAGAGAACGCAAGCGGTGGACTGCAGTTTTCTTTTGCATGGTACTCGTATACAACTGTTCGGACGCCTTACCAACGATGCTTTTGTATAGAATGGTGGATCAGGATTTATCTTGCAGTAACGTGGGTCATTTCATCTTTGGAAAAAAATTAATTTCACGCAGCGATTTAGCCGTTCGCTAGTAGAATCCTAGCTTAATAGAAAACAGTAATTATATTATTTTTCTTTCAATATAAGGTTTTCCATAGAATCAATACGTTTTTAATTTCGTTTTAACTATATTGGTTTTTAGTCGACTAAGGTTTGCCTTTAGGAAAATCAAAATCCAGATCAGTTTTTCAGTTAAGCAAACTTTATTTGCAGGTGATAAAAATAGAAGAAAGAATAGAGATTTTGCCGGATTCCCATTCTATCCGCCTATGCGCTGTATAGAAGTTCACTTGCGGCACATTCCATCCGACATATCCAATGTTTCACGTGGTTATAGCTTTAATTGTATGAATTAGCGGATCAAATTAGTATAATAGCGGTATTGCTTGACCGGTATCGTCGCAGTTAAGGTTCCTATGCACGTCTGACAGCATTATGTGGTGCGATATTAGACATTTTTGGAATCAACAAATTAAGATCAAGCAGACAAATAAAAAATTCATAGATATTATATTAAGACGTTTTTTTTTTTTATTTCAAGCGTATCGTTAGTAAATACTGTATGACTTACAGATATATTACATACAAATTATTTGCATGCTTAGTAACGCAACTGTACATAACATAACATATGGACTGTGTATTTTGTCGGTGAGAAATTATCATAATTATACGATAAATTCAAGTTCGTGTGCAAATAAATACGTTCTATTATACAAACTGTGGTCCGTAGAGCCCGATGTAAAGCATCATGACTATAACGGAATTGACACAGATTCAGTTATAATACGCACGGATATAGCCATTGAAAAATGACATTTCAGCCGCTCTATTTGTAAGAAGTGCGAGCAGATGTCCGACCCCTGTAAACGGGCTATTGCCTCTATTGATAGATTACTTCTGTTTCAGAGGGAGAGGGAGCGTATGCGATCAGTAGAGATCGTAGGAATATCGAGTTTTTTTAAAAATCGCCAGTCGGAGCAATAGTTTACTGCACTGTTTTGCCCATATGGTCTACATTTACAGAGTAATATCCAGCGACTCTATTCGACGATGTAACCGAGCCCACGTAACTTAGAACCTGAAGCTGGATCAGCTTTTGTCCTGCTTGTGCAACTTTTTTGGGTAGAACATGCTGCCTTTATCTATTTTTTTTTATTTTCTTTTATTTTTTTCAGTTGCTACGCTATATAATAAGCATATAATATGATCCATGTAGGGAAAAAATGTGTATATTTGGCTGTTTATTAAGGTTTTATTAGAAACGACTGCACCTTTCGCTGCACACCTGCATGCTAGAGTAAAAGCGAGCGTATATGAGGCAAAATTCGATTTATTATTCGAGGTATTTTTACACTATGTAAGCACTATCCGCAATTCATTTCGATTTGAAAAATTCCCGGCGATTTTCGCGGTTTCACACTAGCGACTGCGTGGCGAATGCGAGCAGTGGTCAGCCAGCAGTTAGCTCCACTTTCCTAGACGTTATATAGCATAAATTAGTATTATTCTTGCTTACGTAGTACTGAGTCATAGCTGTTTATCAAGAACGATTCTTTCGTTTCTGATTTATCCCACTGTTGCCTTCGTCGTTACTGAAATATCATACTGTTGGGAAGATCAAGGCGAAGTTTCGCTGCTATAAGCAGCTATCGAAGGAAGAGTGTACTTAATGTAATCGAAAATGAATGTCTGCTTCAACTGTATGATAGGTGTGTGTGTCGTCGCTATGCATGTTAAGCTTGTCAAGTGACGATAAAGAACTACCAACATAGAGCAGCTTATAATTACTGAACATTGTGTTTGTTGCAAATTCTGTTGCAAAAATTGTTGCAAAAACAAAGTCTGCTATAAAGTGTGTCTTACAAATGAACACACAAATGAACCCATCGAAGCGCAGGGGCAACAATAAAAAATGAAATTTACCACTGCAGTGTTGAGCTTGAGCTTACTGGGGAGCCAACTTCTTATGTTTTTTTGTGCAAAATTGTTCTCTCTACCATTCCAAGCGCAAAATTGTGCTAGACCTACTTTCGTGCATCCACAATTCCGACTGTCCTAAAAGTTGAAACTTTTTATTGGGCTTTTATGTAGAATGTTACTTATGTGTACTCGTTCTTACATTCAATAATTCAAATGACATAAAAAGCATTTTTTTAACTGATGACATCTCGTAAGCTGCCTTCGCTTACATTAAAGGAACAGGTAGGGTTCGTTTCCACGTTCTGATATCAGCTGACACTTTTTCTTTCTCATAAATATTAATCTGAGTGCCTCTCAGTTTAGGCTATACCCTAGAGTCACTCTACAAATATATTTTTAAATTCGCTCGTTTGTGTTTATGTAAAAATACCACATCTCACAATAATACAAATTAAACTTGCGGGACATATCTAAACGTTTCTGAAATGTCAAATGAATAATTTACGAAATTCCCTTTTTTATATCAGGTAAAGATGAAGGGTTATGATGTATTAGGCTCATTAATTTAATCATTACGATGTCGGTCCCGCTGGTTGGCGTAAGTACAAAAACAACAGCCGACTTTAGCTGTGCGCATAGCTGGCACACGTGCAAGTTTTGTGGATAGTATCACTGAGAGACGTTCGTGTTGTGATAATGGCTGGTGAGCTTTCGATAGCGACGAAATTAGTTCCAACACTCCGTTTATCGTCACCAGTGTATTTTCTAGTGTATTCACGAAGGCCATACCATTCAAAGCATTTTTCTTGATTTACCCTTGGCTTAAAGAGTGTGACAATCTCCGATTCTGGACTCTTTGAAAACTACTACGCAAGCTACAAGGCACGTGTGTTTAGCCTTATAACCACGCAACCCCCAGAAAAATGTCTCTCCATTAGCGCTGTCGACGTATTTATAACTCATCATGATCAAGGTGCCTTTTTCGTTAAGAGATATCTGTAAAAATTCTTATGCCCGTATTGCGAAATTAGCGCACACGATTTATCCCTATCAGGTTTATGATACCAGCCTTATTACTGTTTAGTTCGTCACCAAGAAAGTATGCCATACCTGCAGAGGACGACTAAGTCACTATTCATTGCCAAATTGCGTTACAGCTGTGCAAGGACTTTTTTGTACCAAGCAAACAGACGGCATCCGCAGTCATGATCCGGGTCTGTTTTCCGAAAAGTTCCAATTGTGAGAGTGCTCATCGTTGAGGCGAGGTGGTAATTAATAGAGACCCATCAGTGAATATTAAGTTGTATGGCTTATTAAATCAGAAAAGAAAATGAGAATGCTGTGAAATTATTTACGGGTCCTAATTATTTTTTGTCCTAACGCAGCATGTACCAGGCCGAAGTATTCCTCCTAAGTCAGATGGATCCAGGTGACGTTTAATGCTTCAGATAATTAACCTTGAAATTTTGTAAAAAATTCTTGTTTGCAAGTGCCTTACTAGTAACCTGCGAAAAGCTTTGACTGAGGATTTCACGAGTGTCTAATGTTGCAGCTTAACATAGCTCTCATCGAGGTCACGGTTTTGCTATAAAAGTTCTTCTAAAATTTGCTTGGTCTGACCATTCTCCTTTTTTAAAAATAATTACTTAAGAAAGGAAAGTAAACAAAATTACACAAAACCTTTCTTCTATTATATATATATATATATATATATATATATATATATATATATATATATAAACCAATCTTCTATTATTTTATATATAATAAAATACGATTCAACTGCAGTTCCTATTTTCCTAGTTTTATTATAGAAAATACTGAAGGTTAAAAGCGACAAGCGTACCATATGTTCTCGTATGAACGTGATAATATAGTTAAATGCAGCTTTGCTTGGCACCTATGAATGGATGTGCTTCCAGTACTGTCTGAGTTTTGTTGGATCGCAGTGATGTTGAACAAGGAGATCTTTCTTCAACCTATATAAAGTTCTATGGTCCGGTTTTTCGCTATTGATAACATTCTCTTTTGGCATCGCGCAACGTTCAACCCCAGCTCGTCCAGCGACCAATCCTGTTATATACAGATCCTCAATGAATAGAAAAGCTGGATCAAACATATGTTCATGTATTCGATTAAGCGCAGTTTCTGAAAATATGTAGAAAAGCCCTTGTAGATAGGGTGGGTATGTGTCCGGGAAGTACTCATCTTTCGTCACTTCAGTGTGATTACATACCGCCTTTCTACATCGTAACGGTTTTGCGTTTGTTAATTGGCGGCCGTACAAATTGCCGTCTGTAAAGTGATCCAGGTATGATAGAAGACGAGGCGTATGAATGAACACGTCATCATCTGTCTTAACGACGACTCTACGGGCAGGCCAACGGGACTTTTTGGCCCATTGAACTAGAGCGATAGATTTCAATGTTAAGTTTCGATAGTTATCGACGAAATTATTTTGCAGTACATCACCGTATGCTTGGGCTTCGAAATTGATGTCATATTGAAGTTCGCGGGCGTTATGATTTGCAGAAACGCCTAATAGGAAAACGACCTGAATACTCGATGTGGTGCCCCATGTTTCGCGGATTGCTTGACGCCTATTCAGATTATGCGGGGCTGAGGTGACACACATGAGAATAATGCTATTTAACTTTAGTACGGCTGGCTGGATTAGTACAGGCAAGTCAATATTCCAAGAGCTAGATTGCCTAGGTAGCTTTCGTTGTAACCCATTAAAGTGATTGTTAGGTTTCAACATAGGGATAATAATGAAGATAACTAGGATGCAAATTAAATAAATTATTAGTAGTATCGACCGGTAATGCCGCATTGCACGGTCGAACATCCAAAACGAATGCGTGTTGCTGACTGGAAACTTCAGAAAGACGTAGTAGGATAGCGCACAATTATACTATGCAATAAGGGTTGCGGGATGTATCGTCATGACCACGCCCATTTAAACAATAACAATAGTACAAGACGTTCCATAATATAATCCGTTGCACTGATGCCGCTATGCCTATGGACGAAATTTGCGCCTCCAAGGCGATCATCGGTTTACCTAAAATTTGTGACATACATAAAAGTACATTCATTGCTCAATTATTATAGCAATGTTATAAGTGCCCGTAATGGTTGATTCATCATTTAACGCTAAAACATTTTTGGAGGATTTGTTTGTTTTGAGGAAAATGTTGGGCTAGTAAAAGTACCTAGCAAGGAACATACCAATATTAATTACTTTGAAAAACGAGAACCTTCATTTCAATATCAGTATCACCGTTACGACATAGGTTATAAATTTTTTCAGCAACTTATGCTTTTCATATAAAAACAGGGCAACCCTTCAGACCATAATAGTTGCAAACCCTTGATGAGAACGTCAACGAACAGTCGCACGAAAAAACGTCGAAATTGCTTTTGAGGCATGTGGAAGAAATGTGCTTGACAATTTGGCAGACAGCTCAAACCCGTTGTTACACATCTTTTTAGAAATACCAATTTGTTTCGGGTACATGCACAAAATGCTAGTAGACTTTGGTGATGCAAAATTGACTGGACTCTTTCGTAGATTTCTCTCTTATGAAATTTTTAAGTTTGACAGATGTCTGTACTAGAAAGAAAAAAACTCTCCTCCAGCTCCTCCAGCCCCTTCGTGAGGTTCTACTAAATTGTACTTACCATATGGTGGTTACAGACTCTCAATAGCAAGAAGTTGCACTCGAAAATATGACATCTATGAACTTCTTACAGTTTAACGCCGCATGATGCTTTCAACAATCGCCTTGCTATACCTAGTCAAAACAATGGGTTATGATTATTCAAGCTTATCAGCTGAAACAAGGTGCGCTCTGCATGAAGGCAAAACATCTCAAAGTTGCCATTGTTTATTTTGCCAGAACAACGAAGTCGCCGACGTTACAAAGGATCGGCTTTTGAAAGCGGCAGGCAACTGGAATGGAGCTCTCTTATGTTGATCGCAGATAAGATTTATTTCCTTAAAACCAGGATGCCTCGTGTACAAGTTAAGCTCTTCATACTAGCTTTCATAAAAATACAGTGTACCGAAATATTGATACCCTAATGAATGGGTCCTAACTTGATTGTTCTTTCAACTCAAGTTGTAGTTGATTGACAATGATGAGTGGACGAGGGTTGACTTTTTAAAAAATCTGTCTTTGAATACTATAGAAAATATATTAATGTAGCATGCCTATAACGATAACATCGCAGAAGATTTCAGGTAGAACCACCAATGACAGTTACAATAAATCGGATGAAAAGTTGATAAAAATCTGTAAGAAAATTGCGCCGTGAACTTAGAATAGGAAAAACAAGTGTTTGTCGCATATTAAGATGTTGTAAATTTAAAAGTTATATTTTAATAACAATATTGCTACGAAAAAAGGCAATCCGAAACAAAAAAAAACTTCTATGAAGGGTACTTGAAAAATTATTACCAAGGCTCAGTTTTTCGCAAGAATTTCAGGGCGATAAAGCTGCATGCAAATTAAATGGTACAATTAATTAACATTCTTGCATCAGGCAATTGTAAATCTACATATTACGCAAAAACAACATATGAAATTACTAGGATTATGTTGACCAGAATGGTAATAATTTCTGACATCTATGCTAAGAGAAAAAAATATGTTATTTAGTTTTTGTTTTAGAGTTCATTGATAATTAAATGTAAACAAAAAGTGCAGTTATAGTTACTCATACTCTGTAATTTTCCAAATTAGATTCGCTAATTATAATTTAAATAAGTCAAAACGGACTTGCTGTCCATATAATGAACAGATTAAATTAAGGTCCAAATAACAAAACAAAAACTATTGGTATCAATATTACAAAATTTAAGAATGTGTTTTATAAGTGCTTACAATGATCTACTCCAAAGCTAATTACCGGCGTTGTCGCTAATCGCCTTAATGTATTTACAAACTTTTTAAACTTTTTTCTGCACTGTCATCCTCCATGTGCAAGAAACTTATAGTCTAGGATGTGATCGAAGCCCTTCCGAATACGTTATAATTAGAGCTAATTGTATCCATATCGGCGTACTGTACATAGCTTCATTTTGCTTCACTTTGTTGCTTTCATAGGCGTTTGCTATAAACGTTACGCTTGCTGCGAAATGAGCCAAAAGTACGCTTTTAAGGAGGTCCAATTTTCACACCATCTTTAGTATGTCTTCAAATGCCTATTATACTAGATCCTCTAAATTATTTCGGGTCTACATAATGATAAAAAAATTTGCTGTGTAATTAACTTTTCGACAATTGGCGACTACCTTATGTATACGTTCTGTCCTCCTGTTTGTTATGTCGATGGCCTCGATGGATAATAAAAAAAATTTGACTATTACAAGTGAATCCGACGGATTTTGAAATCGAATAACCTTTGAATTGGTTGGGCTAGGATGATGAATTTTTCAGTTTGACTTAGACATGCTTCCTTTTAGTTCTTCCGTACACACGCTCTGGCAGCTTCTGGACAGTCATATACTACGTTTCCAAATTTAATTCGTCGATCTATGGCTTCTCGAGGTAAATTGACAACGGCATATCACTGCTTATGAGTTACCCTCTTCAGAGCATAAAAAGCTCTGTAATTCCACGAACTTAGATCCACACAATGAGTATATGGAAATGAACGTTAGTAGTTTATTTGTTCGTCCCAGGAAGTAACTGAGGCATGGTAATAAAGTGTGGCGTTACCATTAAATAATCAGACCCTTCTATTACTGTGCCAACAATCCATGAGCCCCTAAAGGAACTCATGTAATACGGAACACTGTTACCGAACTCGGTTTTTCTCTAGAGCGACGCCATTTTCTCGTCTGGTCTCTTTTCAGCAGATTGAATCATAACTTGTCTACGGTTATCGTATACACTGGATGGGCTTTTCATTGATTCCGCAAACTACACATGTAACACACCACACGCATTTCCAATGACCTAGACTAAATAAGATTCAGTTTTACACTTGGGTTAAAAAAACGGGTTATAAATCTGCAACATGTTATATGTGAAATGTCAGTTTTAGTCGACAGAGTTCGTAATTTCTACGTTCTGCCTTCGTGAGAAGCCTTTTCGGCGCAACGGCAGTGCCTTCTTATCCTTCGGTGCCCGACATCTGGCCACCGCCCTGCTGGTACGGATCACTCCAATCTTCATTTTGAAAACGTTTGCACTATTTACGTATTGTGTTTTTACTCAAAGCCTCTTTGCCTATAGCCTTCCTCAAGCTTCGATGACCCAGTGCTGTGACTGTCAAAAGATAAGAACTTGACCACTGAGTATTGATTTTCAACGGTAAAAGACGTTTTTCCTTCAAAACTGATTTCTCCTGAAGTAAACTCAACCAGGTTTGATTTGCACGTTTGTAGAAGCTCAAGTACTTATAAGCTAAATTTAATCTATTGGCGCCGCATAGTTGAAAAGTTTATTAAATTCACATGCCATAGCGTAATAGAGGATGCATGATATAGAATCAAATACGCACACAAAGTTTTGAAGAGCTTACCCAAGAGTCAACTGTACAATATGTAGTTGATGATCCTGCATGTGAATAATACTTACAGCTGCGGTTGATCTATTCTGCTGTGCAGAATGGAACAGTTCAGTACTTGTGCACAAGTCACTCACATATAAATTAGGAAGGATATTCGTACAACGCATATTCTCTACGAGAAAGTATCTAATCCACTATTTTTATTTCTTCTCTGCATAATATCCTTTTTCTGCTATTTTTCGCCCAAGTCATATGAAGGGTGAATGTGAAACAGCGAAAATTTTAAAAATACTCAGGCGAACCGTAAGCAGCAAGACATAAACTGAGCCGTACACGTAATCTAAATGCCCTCACAATGAAGGTTTTTTGTACGTAAGCCAGCGAAAAAACTAAGACCGCACAAAGGTGTATTATTATGGACTCTCTGTTACCAAAAATACCTTCAAGGTAGCACAGCTCATGTTTGCTCTAAACCTATTACTCAAGTCTTTATAATACCAAAAGTGAAATCTGATAATTTTTATAACGATCGAACTGCATGCTATTATGCAGATTATTTGACCTGCATGTGTGGCGTCTGTTGCAAAAATACTTGGTTATTGTAGACTTTACTTTCAAGGAATTTATTCCCTAATATTAGATTACACGTTCTCGTTTCATTAAAACGATCAGAATGGATAACTGGATTTGTAGCCTAAATCTTCTTCTACTCATAATAGACTGCTTTGGTGTAAAAATGTGCATCTAGATGTTTTTCTATATCAGCTTGATACGCACTTTTCAATCGCATTTGTCGATTCTTGTTATCTACAGTGGCTTTACCTTGCACGTGTATGCGTATATTTGCCCAATATAAAAAATACGCATGACCGTTATTTCTTGTTAGAAGGCTTACCGTCAATGGTAACAGATGAAGGCGAGGTTCGACACTCGAGTTGAACTCAAGGTTTTTGGCTGGCGTCTACAGAGAATCCGTACTAAGTCAGGTGCGTGGTGGACTATTAATTTTTTTTACCGTATTTTCAGGCTCTATATATTTTACTTCAATAAAATAAGCGAAGCTCGGTTGGCTTTTAATTTTATTGCGGATGAAGTATAGCCCTCAATTATACCATGAAGTATAGAAGGTCAGGTAATAACCCAATGCTGACATCGGAACAGCTATCCAACTCAGCTACCACAAAAAGTGAACTTTTGAACTACTTTGAAACTCAAATTAATAATTAATAGTCGATTGTTTAAGAAAACGTTATGTAATAGAAAGTAATTTCCTAATTTAAGACGAGCGAAATTAAGTGGGGCCACGCTCACTTACAGTAATAGCTAACGGTTCATGGTGTTGTTTTTCAAAGGTTTCGACATGTTTTCGTTTGCTTAAATTTTTAGCTTAGCAGCAACTGAGATATCCAGCAGTCAGTATATATTTCAGGTGATTTCCAATGCAAAATTTCGGTATTTTCGGTCCATTACGAACATTCATATTATGCCCCGTAGTCTATGTTGGGCCTGAAAGATAGACTTAGAATAAGAAAGCTCTATTAATGGGAAAACTTTAAGTAAGACCGGCTACCTCTGCTAATAAGGATTCTTGTCACTAAACGGTGGTTTGTAATCAACATAGTGTATTTTAAGTTTTAGGATTATTTCGTTACAAATAGTGCATTAGTTAAAAAGTAAACCGCTTAGTGAATCTGTATTTGAGAATCCATAATCTTCCACAATTTTGAGAAGTTAAACTATCGAAGAGTATTCAGAAATTCAGGAACAGAAAACATCGATAGTACTAAGCTAATCCTTCAATAAGTTAATCGATATCAGTCAGAATTCATCGCACGCTTGATGATACATGGAAGTTTCGATTCTAGAAAATACCGCATAGCTATAGAAGTTACATGTAGATATTTTAATTTAAGATTAACTTGGATTACTTTATTCACCGATATGCAGTGCACGACGCAAGACTAGATATGATATATTTAGGCTAAACATATATTCTGGATTTCCTAGTACTTCTATTTCAGTTTTCTCCTGGAAGGAATGGACAGTTTTTTTTAACGTTTGTTCAGAGTGACAACGCGAAACAACATTTTCTTCACTTTCCTACCCATTGTGCAGAAGTGTAGATAACAAAAGAATTTTGAAACCCGACGTGTGACCAGTCTTCACACGTCTATACTCTCAATTCTGGCTTCTCGTTAAATGATGCATTATGCCACTCTCACTTTGAATTTCAACAAATCAGCTTTTGCTCTAGCGATAACATTTATGTAGTCATTATATTTGGTAATTTTAACTGAGTTTTTGCGCAAGGAACTTCTGGTTGTCTAAAAACCCTTTCCCTCTTTTGTTAAAAGAGTTCAATGATCTTTCGAACATCTTCAAATAAAGACACAAGTTGTAATTTTGCTCGTCGCGATTTTTCAAGACATAACTTGTTTGCAAGCGATACAATACAGTTTCTATTTTAAAAAAGGGGAACTATATGATATAGGGAAGGTGGTTTTCATTCTGTTTGCGAGTTTTGCCCCGAAAAAATGATCTTCAGTATGGGTAGTTGTCATCCCGGACGGTTCCACTAAAAAGTCACCTCTTACATTGCTTCGTCTAATTGCGCAAAAGTCATGGCGTATCAATTCGAATAAAAGGAATACTCGAATGTCAACATTATGTGGGAGCTCATCAACGATTGGAACGTTGTATCGTCAAATTGGACGTTCTTTTAATAGAACGGCACCCCAGCAGTGGCGCAATATATTGATTTAAATATAAGGGTCACATAATTACAAATTTATGCTGCACAGAAAACATTTTAAAAACAAATTTAGTGATGCGGGAGGTAGCTTAACCCACATCCGCAAATTAATCCGCCTACCAACCGTAACTGTCGAATCTCAAAATACCTGCTAATTAAAATATTATATTGCGCCGAAAGGAACCATTTCTATGACACCACACGTCAAGCTTTGTCTCCGTATTCTACTTGCCGCACAGCAAAAATAAAACGTTGTCAATGACAATGGAGAATTATGGGTCTCTGCTATTCCGAATCCTAACGGGAGCTGGGCGATGTCCTCTTGCTATGTAATGGGAGCACCTAAGCTCGCATTCTGTCCATTCTGAAACCTAGTGGAACAGGACCCAAGCATGAGCCCTTATAAACTTCGGAGGTACACCTGGCTTAATCATATATAGAGTCACCTATATTAGCTACAAATGCCCGATCTATAAGGTCAGTATTATTCAGCAATTATCCTAGAAATTACGATGAGAGGCCACCACAAAGACTAATGAAAAGATTATCAGTTCGAAAAGAAAAAAGGAAATTCCTTCTGTCTTTTTATTAATTGAAGTCATCAAGTTGTTTATATTTTTTTATTAATTGAAGTCATCAAGCTGTTTATATTTTTGTTAATTGAAGTCAATTGAAGTCATCAGGTTGTTTATATTTTTTTATTAATTGAAGTCATCAAGCTGTTTATATTTTTGTTAATTGAAGTCATCAAAGCTGTTTGTATATATTTCTGTCATCAAAGCTGTTTGTATATATTTCTGTGAGGAAGAGTATCAAGTGTAGGTTGTCGCTGTCGTTACTATTAAGTGTTTCTTGGTTCTTAACTATTGATGATTTCATCTAAGAGAAAACTGACCAACCGTTATCATCAGTATTAAATCGTTATCATTAGCATTATTATCTAGAACGTAGGGAATGCCAACAGCCCATCCCATAGGTATGGGTATGTTAACGCCTGCCCAGCCGAGAAGTCGCCGTCAGGAGCACGTGACAAGTACCTATTCCATTGACAAAGGGCAAAAAAGAACTACGCCCCGGTCATTCCATTAACAAAGGGCAAAAAACAACTACGCTTCAGTCTGAGTTCAGCGGAACGTCTACCTTTAACCATGAAATTACTTTTATTTCGCTTTTATCAATTTAAGATAAAGAACTAAACAAAAATTGATTTTTTAATTGCTTGCTGTCTTCATTTAGTAATATGGTTTGTTGGCGGATACACAACGGAAGTTACCATGATATTAATCATGTGATAATTATCATAAACTGGCAGCTGTAGCACTTTTGACATATGTCCGCCTCCTGCTTTGATTTGATGCTTGGTTCCTGTATTATTCTTGTGTGTGTAGATGTATGTACTTAGATTAGCTATTGTATTGGTTGCTGTTCTTGTTACGCTTCCTATGGAAAATAGTCCTTGCTCGCTCAAACTTGTCAGTGGATGGCGGCACGATGGCATCCTCCCGATTCTCTTTTCGATTAATTTCCATGCAGCAAAAAGGGCCCTCAGCGACTAGTACACCGACGCGGTGAGGAGTCTTGAACCCTTTTTCTTCATGTTTTTATCCTTCTTTCTTTCGTTCGTTGCTCTTGAGCAACCAATGCCAGGACATTTAGTGTAGATGTTACACATTACAGCTATTTTGCGTGGTGTATATATATATTAGTTGTTAATGGTTCTTGAAGTGATGGTGAAGTTCAGAATTGTGGCTGTATCTGTTACTATTGAACAAGAGATGGTCATATGGGAAAGGAAGCAGAAGATACGGTTACATCTGCTTAAAGCTGGCCGCAGTCAGCAATGACAACCTTTTTCTTGGTGGCGCCACTCTGCGACCCGAGAGCCTCCATCTGCTTAACAACGTCCATGCCTTCGACAACGGAGCCAAAGACAACGTGCTTACCGTCCAACCACTGGGTCTTGATGGTGCAAAGGAAGAATTGCGAGCCGTTGGAGTCTCGGCCAGCGTTGGCCATCGACAGGATTCCGGGACCGGTATGCTTCAGAGTGAAATTCTCGTCCTCAAAACGCTCACCGTAGATCGACACACCACCAGTGCCATTGCCCTTAGTGAAATCGCCGCCCTGACACATGAAGTTAGGGATGATACGATGGAAAGTCGATCCCTTGTATCCTTTGCCAGTCTCACCAGTGCAAAGCGCTCTGAAGTTCTCGGCGGTCTTGGGAACGACGTCAGAGCGAAGCTGCAAATCGAAGAAGGTGCGAGAATAGCAAAAAAAACAAACTGATCAGTAAACTTTAAAAAGAACCGCTAATTATACATTTGGGCACCACACAGTTGATTTTTACTCGAAATGATTAATTATCGAACTATTCGTTATTTTGAGCTCTGTAAGATTATCAGTATTGCATTTCAGCAATGACATGCTACCAGTTGAAATAATAGTCTCTTTATCACCTAATGCATTTTTACTTACCATAAATAATATACGTATGTACAGCTACTGAAGTTTGTAAAGAACCTATCCGTAATATCACAGCTTGATCCACCATAACATGTACACTACATCAACAACACTACATATCGAAGCAAATAGATACCATACTATCGTGGGCGTCTCGCAGACTAACCGCCTTTGAAGCAAAAAAAAAAGGAACAAACGTGATCCCGGCACTGCCTCTATATTCCAATCTTACCCCCTTTTTTCCTTCCGGCCTAGGGGCAACGTTGGTTGGCGCTCTCTACTAATATCAGCAATATCGTAGTCGTAGTAACCCTTGCTTCTCCGGTCCTTTTTTCGATCATTGCTTAATTCAATCATTGCTTATAGTGGAAATTGCGGAAAAGGCAAAAACCGTGTCTACGCGAGACTTTTTACTATAAAAAAACAATTTGGTAGGTTGCACGTCAGTCTTGGTTAGGATGCAATATGCAGGGCAGTGTACAACTGGACGGACCCTTTTTCAGGACGTGCGAAACAGCGCAAATTACGTCACAAAGCGAGCGACTACCTTATCATACGGACGCACAAGAATGAAATTACTAGACTGCACACAAATCATTAAATACACATACACAAACGGATATTGGCCAAAATAATAAATATAATAATAATAATAGCGAGAACCTAAATTCGAGGCACGCAAGTTTCTAAAAAATGTACTCGGCACATGTCTCAGCGAGCATATACTAGCATCAAATCTTTGGGATTGGTGCTGTTATGATTATCGTTGCTATTCACACGGAATCTTTCCCTACAAAAATATTGCACAGGGCACTAGATAACTTAACATGCCATCATCTCTGTGTGGATACGCGACTACACTTCCGAGTCATTTCAATATACTGTTGGTGCTACCTGTATACTTAAGTTGTTGCCTGTTTATCGCTACATTGCTGTAAAGCGAAAGCCGGTAAAGCAGTCCACGATGACGCCGGCAAGTCTGCCGCTGCCACAGCAGATCCAAAAACGTTTGTTCAAATGAGCGCCAAAGGAAAGTCGATGCCTACAACACAGCTCTGCTTTATGTCTTTATGCTCGGACGCTCGCACAGCCTTGTTTGTACTATAATGTGATGTAGTTAAACAATTAGAAGCATGTTCGTCACGACGATGATGGCAAATGGCAGCGTAGGTTGCAGTACTACAGAAGTAGTGGTCCTAGTAAATCAATGCTTTGTCATTTTCCCTCTGTTCCACCTGCGAGCTATATCATCATAGAAGATTTATAATTATAGTAGACAAATTATCAACGGGGTAATCTCGGCATACGCAACGGCGGTGGCAGCAGCAGCACTAACCGTTCCATCGTATCGTACCCACAACATGCTGTAACATGAGACAAAATAGAAGGTCACTGAGTCACCCACATACCCTCCGACAGGCTGGGACTGTGCACGTTCGTGCAGTTGTCTGTGTATGTCTTCCGCATATGCGGGTCTTGTCTTCGTGGTTAAAAAGCTAACCGGCTATACAAGCAACCCCCAGATCGATAACACGCTCGCTCGAACAAAGACCACAATCACACGAAAAGCAAGTCTTGCTAAAAATTTCAACGACGCACAAACTGGACAGCGGTTTCGTCTTAATTACATTGATGAAAAGTGGGCGGACAAGTCAACGATGGTTGTGCGTGTAACACAGGTCTCTGCTCTCAGTCATCAAAGCTTGAGCGTCATTGCACCATACAATGAACAACAATTGGAGAGAAACGAAGTAATAACTTCTGTTGCTCCTCTCATGCTGGAAAAATAAGTAAAACGTGAAGAAATAAAATCGAGTTAAGTTGAAAAACAAGCTAAAGATACGTCAATAACTAATGCAAAAAGAATTTGGTGGAATAAATACCTAATGTGAAGTCATTGCTTGCATCGTATACTGCACATCTTGTAAACGTAAATGTTGTGAATCTAAAACGCTTGATTTCGTAATTGGTAGAAATATTGTAATAAAATCACGATTACTCGCTTGCGGAGCAGATATATGAATAAGTAGTACAGTTCTGCGTGGCTGATAGCCATCGCGGCAGGCTTCCCTGAAATTATTGTCTCATTGGAGCAAACCGGTGCTCCATCTCGTTTCATTGATCTTCGGATCAAATTGTTCATCTAGGCGTTTTATTCGGCATATAATTTAGCTGTATTGTTTTAAATTGATTGTCTATTTAGCCATAAATAGATGCAGTCTTCTTCTCTCTCTATTGTCGGCAGCTAGTATCTCGGTTGCTGCTGATTGACAAAAAGGGTATTGCGAAAAATTACAACCATCTCTTTCTCATAACGCCGATTACCAATAATCATCGATGCGGCCGATGACAGCGTGAGGCGCGAACGCACTGAATTTCTTAATGCGTAAGGTATGGAGACTTCTAGAACAAGCACGCTCCCGCTGAACCCACCAGCCGCCCCTAGAGTGACCGCCGTACACGGTACCTTATAGATGAAAATAGAGTTAGGCTTAACTGTCAAAACAGCGCCAAAAGTGTAGCGGCCGTATTAATTATATGATAATACACAAAATTCATTGTCGAATTATAGGCGAGCAAATTTTTTTGTTTTAGCTGGCAGCGTCGATTCACATTGCCTCGGTGCTCTTTGCATAGGTTCGACTAGCAAATAGAAACGTGGCCGCACGCCGGCGTAACACAGCCCCTTTTTAGATAACCAAGCGCAGGATGCCGGCTCAACCCAAAAAGAAACGCAACGCGGGCCACGCCGGTAGGAGGACTAATAGAATTTTTGATGGCAACACAAATCTTACTCGGTCAAATCAAACATGGTCCCAGGTTGACACTTACCTCCATAACGATACGACCAAGCTTGGTGCCTTCGGCCTCAATATCCATGAAGACACGAGGGAGACCGGACATTTTTGCTGAGTTTTTTTGCTGCGATGCTTTTGAAGCAAAACCTGCAACACGTTGCTGGAGCTGTGAACCAAGCAGGCACACACCGTTGACTGTTGATGTCCGGCTGCTAACCTGAATGCTGCTGCTACTGCTGCCGCTGTTAATATAGAAACGGCCTCGGCTCACCTTCGCCCATGAGCCAAAACAGCAACTCGCGCCGCCGCCATTTAGGCCAAAAGCAGCAGAAGCCTGCGCGGTGATCTGGGCGCCACGCGCACCATTACGTAGCAACATCGCCATGAAGTAATAGGACACTGCGAAAAAACTAAAAACTAGAGGACGTCGTGTCAGAATGGGTCGACGAACGTGTTCGAACAATGAACAGACACAGTGTGACTTTTCACAAGTCGTCTAAAACGGGTCTAGTTGGCTGTGCGCAGAAAAATTGAGAAGTTCACAGCGCAGCATCTCAGGAGGCAAGCCACTAGGGGGACACATGTACATTCGCACCAGACACCATCCAATAGTGGAAGCTAACGCCCAGCGCCCTCGGTGGTAGCGATGGAAGATTTGGCGTCGTCCTATCGTTGCTGTTGAACATGGCGTGGCTTGATCATGTATATTGTACTGTACAACAGACGCAGCACATATATACACATATATATATATATATATTAGTTGCAAGTCTCTGTGTAACGTGAGGGACGTGTTATAGCCCGCGAAACTTGCTATTGTTCGACCGTCCTATATGGAGACATTAAGAAAAAAACAGAACTTAGACGTTGTTTGACACAAATACGAGTTGTATCCGTTCGTACATGGATATAAAGGAATTTTATTATATAATAGGTTAGGCGTATCACTTTTTTGTGTGGCTGTGAATATATTTAGTAGGGTACACTGGTTGTTGTAGGTACGCAGAATACTAAAATTAGATCAATATCAAATGACAATGCGACTATGTGGGATCCGCCGTCCACCGAAATTAATTGATAAAATTTATATTTTTACGTACGGTATATTGCCAAATATGCTTATATTTGTTTCGTAGATTTATTTTGGCTCGGCTTGTAAATCGAGCACACATTTTTGTTACATCTTTAAGTATCTTTTTTCTGTGTTTCTTGAACAATGCAATATTCTATACGATCGCGTAGATAATGCAGATGTGCGAATCCAGATGTTTTTAAATGTAAAATACACAAACTTCAAATTTCACATTATCCTTATATATAGTATAGCCTAATAGTAAACACGGTAAAATTCAGTAGTTACGTGTTAGTTGTCCATACAGAAAGCAACGTTAAAAATAATGCAAGTATGTCTATATTCTGATGGTGCTATTCACTTGTAAATCTTTCACAAAGTATTGTTGTGATTTTTAAATAGGCATCGACGCTTGTCCAAATCAATTATACCACATGGTATAATTTGATGCCTAAATATATTAAAACAGAAGAAAATAGACGACATATTCAATAAGGAGTCATAGTGATATTATGATGATTATTAAATTATTTTCAGATCACGTTCGGGTAGAAAGCTTTCAGTGCTTCTGCAATTTAATCTAGAGTACTTCATTCGCAGTAAATGAAGAGTCTAGATAACTATCCGGAACTGTTAATTATATTAAAATAAATTTTAATTTTATGCAAATAAAACTGTTTTTTAAATACAAGTTGACAATGCAAAGCAGAATACTGCAAAAAAAAATTGTAATTTATCGGCATTGTTTTTGCAATATCTGAAAGTCTATTATGACTTTGTAACCACGGTTAACAACAGTTACAAGAGATACTTTGATAACTTAACTCAAACGCTGCCCCTGCTGTACTCCTCTTCCACAAAATCAATGTTTCCGACTATCCCTTCAGATATTCTACTATCTAAGTTAATAAACCAGCCTTCATTATGGCTGTTAAATACACCAAATCCCATAACGTAGATATATATTAATACTCGATGTAAGTGCATAACATTACAGTGTCCTTATAGATTTATATGAACTCAATTTCAGTGGAGTTCAACGGTTGTCAGTGCGACGATACACTTTTGGTTCTGATAAACATTAACTATATTAACGTGAGCTGAAATGTATTTTCCGAACATTTATGAAGTTAATTATTATTATTTATCAATTCATCAAATGAATTATTATCAAATCAATCAGCGGTTTTCGTCCTAAACAATGGACTTGTTTACTCATATGCAGTACTAAGAACATCGATAACGATGAAATTAATATTTGGAATTTTCAAAGCGACACGGCTGGTTATATATATATATATATATATACATAACCAGTCGTGTCGCTTTGAAATATATATACCTCGCATTAGGCAGTAGCTGATAAAAATGAAATTGAAAGCTAGGTATGTTTTTCTTTAGATGCTAAAATCAGAGATACATAAAATAGCAATAAATAAGCGAGGGGTCGTCTATGGTACCGAAGCTGAGTAATGTTCCAACAATGCATTATATCACGTTCTATAGTAACACAATTCGGATAAATGATCAAGAACTTTGTTGCAAGCAACAATGTTGGTACCAAGAAACCTCCCAGATTTTCAGTGTTATAAAATGGAGACTGAAATGAAAACAATTCAAATTGAGAAAAGTGCCGGGTTACGCAAGCGAACACTAACCACGAGGCACACCTGTTTTTTATTAACACTTTTCATGGATACCTTTAACATTTCGTTTTTCCACCACACACGCAATTCTACATTTATTTAATATTATATATCGTTACTATAATAATTTATTGTATTATGATAATTCGCTAAACGCCGCTAAAACCTGCACTGCCTGAATTGCCACAGTTTTTTCTACGGTAGTTTCTCTTTAACGCCCCCAATACTGTGGTTTTCTCACACAATGCATAAAATTTAACAATATACAATGTTTTTATACTGGCGCTATCTGCTTACTTAATTTCACTTTCGTTATTTCTGTAACCTTCGGATGACCAACCTACGCATCTGTTTCACTTGTCTTTGATATTTAACCATCATTCCTCCAAAACAAGCACTTCTGCACACTTATATCCATCTGTAAATTTCTTTTCGTACTCATTAACGTGAACCGCCACTTATACAATACTCTATTTTTCTGTTTTTAATAATGTGATTACAGTAGACAAAATGGGTCAACCCGCTCACAGGGGTGGTTATGTGGATTTTTGTTACGGGCAGAGCTTCTTCTAGGAGTTAAACGCAACTTCGTCGAACGGCGGTGCTGTTGGTAGATGGATATCGTCTCGTTATAATAGCTTGCGACTTCCTTTAAAGAAGGAACGGTATAATTTGCTGGCTACCATAATCCTGCACTGTATGAGGCTCGATCTTTTTTACGCCAGTCCCTGTCTCTTCTTTAGTTTCTCTTCGCGTACCTTTTCACGGTTTTTGTCGGTTTTCTTGAAAAGAACCTCACGCTCTTCATTGGTAAGATTATTATGGACATTCGTCACAACGCCGGTTCCAGATGTTTTAGTGCCATCCCGAATTGTAAATCGCTGTCCCCGCTCGAGTACCATTGGTTTAAAGAGCTTCACATTGATCTTTCCATCTTCGCCAGGCATAAGCATTTCTTTATCGGCGAGCGTAACTCGACCGCCGCAGTCCCACGTATAGGAGAATAAATGTGGTTGATAATTTTGCACAATTGGACGCTCTCGACCGCCTTCTTCTTTCTTAAGGACGTAGATCTGCAAGAAGCATGAGCATAAGTGGTCAAAATGGGTATTGTATGAGTTCATTTTGAAATATGAGGGTCCAAAGCCTACAAGTTTTTTAATAGACATACGATATATGATCTATGATTATAACACCACATTTATCTTTAGATAGAAAGAACTGACAAAGGATATATGATTGTGAGTTAGGACCTGTGTTGTTTTCAACTCAAGTTAAAGCAAGCCCTAAGAAAGCTCCCAGACAGATTCCCTGTTAGTTTCACAAAAAAACTCAGAGCTCAAAAATATGTGAATTAAAGTTGATTAATATGGTAACCAGACTCACCATTGGTATAATGCAATGTAAAAAAACGTGCAGCTTCTTATTGTTAAAAAGTTAACCTATTTTACTAGATTACAGCAAACGATCTCATAGCTGAAGACGTTAACTCATGCAAACTTTTTCTTACAAATTTTTCACTAAAAAATAGATTTTTTTAATTACATGAACTTCTCAGAACACATCAAATACAAATTACAATTGCTGGACCAACGCTCCGGACAGCGTACCTGTGACTATGTAAACAAAAGGCAACAAATGCTCTCAAAACAAGTATTCGGTGTTTTTGAAAGCATTATGCATTTCTAAGTGAACCAAAAATCCAAATAGGTACAACTAACCTGCGCTTCAAAGTAATCGTGCATCTTCATCGTTCCGGGCGCTATAATAGCCATTCCCCGTTTGATATCATCACGTTTTACGCCACGAATCAACGCGCCAAGCTGATCTCCGGCTTCAGCGTGATCTAAAATCTTGTGGAACATTTCAATTCCTGCGACGAAAAACCAAGAGCCATATACAGATCTTCCCAGTGAGACTTTAGTACAGACCCAAATCGATGACGTTACACTGGCAAATTAATCAGTCACTTTCAATGGTCCCTTTTCTTGCTGAATACATTGAATACTTCGCTCACGTGATAAAAAGGAAGCCTTTTATAAAGGTTTCCCATTCGACCGAGTAAGCAAGTATACGTCACAGCAGTAATAGTAGTAGCTAGCAGCATAATCAAGGTTTTACTTAAGTTCATCAAAGACAACGTTCATGAACAAAAAATTAAGAGATAAACACGTTTTAATTATTAGACGATATACGTAACTCACTCAATGGTACACGTTTTAATTATCAAATGGTATAGAGTTTACAATACTAATAATTACGTATTTACTACGCGATACCGCGAACGTTCGTCACGTACTCAAATTTACTCCGCAGGTCAGATAGAATCACCTGCTCACCTGTGATAGAAGTCTTGAACGTTTTATTATATCCAATAATTTCGCATTCCGTTCCTCTTTTCAGCATGCCGCGCTCCATACGTCCAGTAGCAACCGTTCCTCGGCCTGGTATCGAGTAGACATTTTCAATGCACATGAAAAATGGCTTGTCAAGATCACGAACCGGGGTTGGCACGTATGAATCTATGGTGTCTAACAACTTTTCGATGGCTTTTTGGCCGAGCTCTGGATTTTTGCCCTCGAACGCCGATAGCGCGGACCCGGTGATAATCGGCACCTTGTTGCCTTCGAAGCCGTGCTCCGTCAGAAGCTCTCGTAGTTCCATTTCCACGAGTTCCAGCGTCTCTTTGTCGGCAATGTCGGCCTTGTTTAGGAAGACGACAATGTGGTTGATGCCAATCTGTTTGGCAAGAAGTAGATGCTCTCGCGTTTGGGGCATAGCACCATCGGTAGCGGCCACTACGAGGATTGCACCATCCATCTGTGCGGTTCCAGTAATCATGTTCTTGATATAGTCGGAATGACCCGGACAATCCGTGTGTGAATAATGTCTATAAATATCAGAGCGTGCATTGCATATGATTTGAAAAAGGAAATGGGGATATGTAACGCATTATAACGAGCAACTACGATATGCCATAAGGTACAATGTACTTTTAGAATAAGGAATACATAATATTATTATCAGGTAATGGGCCACGCTATACACATACCTAAGCTAGGTGACGGACTAGCGAAAATACGAGTTGACAATTGAACCCAGTAGATTTTCTTAAACATGTCTATAAAAACGTCCAAAAGTATAATTCGTGCACAGGGATTTGAAACTGAATATATGAAAAAGGCTTGATTACTTATCTTTCTGTTTGTTTTATACCAATTTTTCATCATTTTCAATCAATTTTTAATGTGTTCGGAAACGTAAATGAGTTGAATGAAGCAACTTCATGATTTGCCGAGGCAACGTAATGTTCGGCACAACTGAAGGCTGCAAAGGAATCTATAAGGCAGCTTCCCGTACACACCTGTTTGCCGTCTGGTATTCGACGTGAGCGACGTTAATGGTAATTCCACGAGCCTGCTCTTCTGGAGCATTGTCAATTTCCTCATATTTCTTCATAGATGCCAGCTTACGGTCCGCCAAAACCTGTCTCCGCAGTGAACACGAGAATTATCAATCAAAATTACTAGCATTTATTTTTATTATAATAGTATTACTACATTTACTGAGTATAGGTTTATATTCACCACTGAAATAATACGATGTGAAGAAAGCCAAATAGGTGAATATTGCTGACTTATTATGTTTAATTATGCACTAAAGCACGTCAGAGTTTATACGCCTTATGTTCGAACCTTATCAAAGATGCTTCAACGATTTTTGTGTTCTTTTCGTCTCTATATTGCCGCTTTGCGAGAAAACACTATGTCGAAAACATTATGTGTGAACCAAAATTGGTCGTGTTCAAAAACAGCTCCCTTCTGAAGGGTACTGTAAACTATGGAAGGAAAATGTTTTTTTTATTTTTAGCTTTTCTTCAAACAACAATTGAAACTTCGTGAATTTAAAAAAGAAAGACAAAAATGAAACTGAAATACAAGATCAGAGTAAATTCAAATTATTCAAAAAAACGATTGTGCCAAATAGCGGCTGGTGTATATACGCAGCGTGAAATATGTGTGAGAAAAAAAGAAGTATCTGGGTTTGGGTGTCCAGCGTGGCTAAGCGTGTTCTAATGTATGGTGCAATTTACTCCTATACAGGTTAAGTGGCTTCAGATCACATCAAGATCCAGTAGCAATAAATAATTGATCTAATGATTTACGTCATGTGTGGAACGAAGTTCATACTAACAAATACAGAAGCTTTTCCATAAATTCTTCTTCTTCTCCACAAGTGACTATCCACAAGGTAAAAGATCACTTCGTGGTAAACTGTCTCAGCAATACTTACAAATTTGTTAAATATACAAACTCAGACGTTGGTCAGTTTTTTAGCTGCACACAACAGGTACAAGGTCGGATTTTTGAAACATAGTTGATCTTTCACATTTTCTGTCATGTTTTTTAAAAATGTCTATGTTTTCACATTTCTTATTCAATTGGTTTCTGTAGTGCTTAATTTCTATATGGACTATAAGACTTCGTTTTGGGATAGCATGATAATCCATAGTGGGTTGCGGGTGAGCGGTAGCACAGCAACGATGAAATACCAAAGGGAGAATTGATTTACATTTATGAGATATCTATTTATCGATCATTAGGAATATCTAAGTCAAGGTAATCATTAAAATAGCATAATACAATATTCGAAACAATATAACTGAATAGCTAAAAAAAAAGATAATTGGATAACGCCGGGAAGTCACAAGACGGCTTGGACATTTGACTAAGCCTACTGATATGGGGTAACGGAAGACCGCGAAACCTGCAATGGGATAAAAGGAATAATTGCGACGGATAACGTAGGCTGAAAGAGGGTGATGAGACAACTGCAATGACCTTAAGTTCGTAATTTTCAGCTAGGCTTGAACTCAATTTCGATAGAATTAAAAAAGTAACAGGATGGTGTTGGGTAACGTCAGGTGTGTATATTTACTACGAGTCATCTAGGACAAAAGAATGAGCCTTGGCGGCCATAAATATAAGTATGCATGCATTCTACATATAGAGTTCTACTCATTACCACGTAAGCCCCAGTATTTTAACTTTATTGTATTTAGCCTCTTTGCAAGTCGATTCAGAAAAAATCGCAGTAAATTATGGCTAATTTCTTTGACATAGTATAAATAATTTTTGTACCGTTTACAGATTACGCGCGCCTTGTATTATTTGTTGTATTATGTAACAAATCATATTAACCTTTGTGATAGCTGCTGTAAGGGTAGTCTTTCCGTGATCGACATGACCAATTGTTCCTAGAAAGTTGAAGCACAAAACAGATTTATTACGACATTCGAGTTTATTTTGCAAATATATCGTTATAAAGTAAGTAAGTCTTGTCAATTGAATAGGTTCGGTAAACCAATTCATCGTAGTATACCTAACCATGCTTACTTCTGAAGTGGGGACCCATTACGTGTAATTGCCAACAAATCGATAATTGTTTTACCCACTTAGTGACTTCAGCTACTTCCTGACCTTTCAATACTACGAAATCTGTTGGCGTCTACTGCCCAGATTTGGTAAAACTAACTTCAAACAAATCATCGCAACAATAAATTTATGCCACCATAGTTGAGGCAGAATTGAAACAGTACCAACAGCATCCTTTGTACTATAAAAATGAAATCGTACTAACGAGTGGGCTTGATATGATAAATCTCACTATTTGCTACTAAACACAAAAATGTATTCAATGAACTTAGTTGTAGTTAAACTTTTATGCAGTATTACGCACAAAATGCTATATTCTCCTCACAAAAAGACATTTTACACGTTTTTACAGGTTATTCATAGCTGATCCAATGAAAAGTAAAATAGGTTGCGCGCACAAGGGTGCTCAGCCTCACTGATCCTCTTTTTTCGCTTTCGCCCCACTGTTATTCGCTGTGTATTAACCAATGGCAGAAGCATTACAGCAGCTTCGGAACACTTACCGATGTTGCAATGAGGCTTATCACGTTGGAAGACGGCTTTCTTGCCAGTCTGTGGTCCCGGGGTAGCGGCGTAACACCTTACAGCCTGTTTAACTAAGGGTCGCACTCCAAACAACCGTGAAAAGCTGAGCTGAAGTGCCGCCATTGTTGTGAAACCAAAATGTCCTGTGCGACGATAATGCGAATTAATTTCTGCGCTCAAAATGAATTCTCTATTGCATTCACCGCATGTACGCGCATTTGGTCAGGTTGTTGGTTAACTTCTACTGCACGCCACCAGCCGGGGAACATGGGTTGGCATTTACTAGGTTCTAGCTGACGGAATGCTACCAGGCCGCCACTAAAGGCTTACTGCTGTGTCTGAGATTGGATCTAAACTTCTGGATGTTGCTTATTCGAAAGATGTTCGTCCAGTTATGAAAAATTTGATAACTATGATATTCGACAGGGATGTGGTGGGCGTGTTTGCTTCTACCGCAGTTGGACATTGCCAAACGTATTCGCGCGGTAATTCGAGTTATACATCTGGGAAAGTCAGATAAAATTTGATACGGTAAACTGCGGATAGCCCCTTTCTGTTAACTCTGACCTTAGCGGATTTACGGTCTGTCCACCCAGTTTAGTCAACAGTACTTCGCTCTTGCCAAGTGTTCGATATACTCGCGGTGGTAAATAGCATCGTACATGCGTGGTACTCTTAGTGGTTCTCAGGGATCAGTTGAATCATAGACGTATTTGGATGAGCTGAATATTGAGCAGTGTTTGTTAGATTGAAACTTGGCGTGTTCCGCGATCAAAATGAAAATTCAGATATGCGCTGGAAAACAGAGTCCGCCGTTGGCAGCACTGCTAACAGCTGAGTTTGTGAAGTCGGATATTCAAGTCGATGTTGAATGGCAGAATGGAGCCGGTTAGTAAACGCATTTATCTTCAATAATTTTCTAATAAATTGCAAGTTACTTTCAGAAAACAAAAGCATCCAAATGTGCAAATTGCTTAATGAGTTACGCACCAAGTTTTCGAGATATTCTCAGCTTGACTTATTCAAACGTAATTGTGCAAGAATCCCACTTGCTGCCGTCTCATGATGTTAGGTGAATTAAGAGACTCATTTTAACTGATAAGGATAATTTTCCGTTTAATATTAACGGATTTCAAGGAGCTAAACTATTATGTTATTGTCTTTGAATGTGGCATGAAGGTGTTTGTTTCTATTGCATGTATAAGCATTGCGTCAGAGCTCTTTTCATTCGGCTTGCTTAGAATCTTTTATAAGGTAGTGTAAGCGTAACGTTTAAAGGACGTACGTTAGTCGGAGACGTCATGTGACATTATAATTGCCACGTATGGAAGAAGCGTATTATATCTTATTAGAGCTAGAGTAATTTATCAATAAATTGAAATCAGTTTATAAAATCAATTCATAATTATAATAGAACTTGAAATTGCACTTTCATAAGACGAACTGTGAACCCCATTGCTAAAAGCTTTGTGATTTGCTTGTCCTAGTTGTGGACTTTGTAGGGCCTTCAAACTATATGGCCGTTGTTTAGATGCCAGATAACGGGGATCTAAACAGAGGATAAAATCTCAGAGATTCTGTCAAATCATTTGAATTTTTAATTACAGCTTACGGTTTCGTTACGCAGTGGCGGGAAGGGGTATAGTTGTTAAGGGTAGGTGACCCTAGATGGAGAAAAGTATTCCTAGTCTATTTCACGAAACCATGTGACGTAAACCGTAGAACTGATGATTCTGGGGCATATAAAGATTACAGTTTTATTATCTCTAGATAATCTTGTAGAACTATTAGAAAACGTGAGTGTTTTTCTTTATTTAGAGTCCTTCGCGCGTTTGTCACCTGACGCCGCAGTGTCTGGAGAAAGCTCGATATGTCGACTTTTGGCTCGGCTGGCACCCCAGCGAATGCTATTTGGTTGCCAACCTCTCGAACAAGCACAGATCGATCACTGGCTTACAGCGACGAACATAGTACGTACCTGCATGTAACTCTAGCAAAACGTAAAATATGTCTGAGCGTTTCTTTCTAGTATGCAAATTTTGTTCATCCGACTCTATCTTGCTACTAAAGGAAACTTAAAACAAGTGTAAAAAAATTCGACGGTGAGTTTAGGTATTGCAGTAAGATTGTCAGTGCTCTGAGGGGTGCACGTATATTTGATTAAGTGAGCTATCTACTATTAAAGCAAATCCATTGAGTGTTTCATAAATTGTCATTTTTCTATATGAAATGCAGGATATTAGTAAGCTGGACGAATTGTTGGCACGAAGCACCTATCTTTTGCCGGCTTCGCATCCAACAATTGCCGATTTCTGCGTTCTTGCACAGCTGATACGGCGTCCCGTTGAAGCGGGAACCAACATTCAACGCTGGTAAGTATACTTCTATTGACACGTGCGAGGGAAGCAAGGCTTATATTAAACTACGTATTCTAGCTTTGTAGTGACGCAATTATTAGCTGAACTGAATTGCTAGGACATTTTCGTACCAAAGAAAACAACAGAAATCAATACATCTCACCACGTTTCGCTGGATTTGGATTTCGCTGTACTGATTGTGTGTTTTATGATGTGTTTATGTATTTTGATTTCTATTGATTTTTTTTTATGAATGTTTATGTATTTTAGAAATACACAATGTATGTTTTAGTGTTTACTAAATTTTCCATGATTTGTCATAGGTGGGACCATCTCTTCACGATGAAGAAAATTTCTGACTGCGTTGCGTCAGTCGAAAAGATAGCTCCTATCAAAGAGAAATCACCAGACAAGGAGAAGGTAAGGGTACGTTTTTGTTCTTCCAATCATTGGTCTTCCAAACAAATTGGGTAAAATTTGCTCGATCTAGGCATGTATATACAAATTTTCACCTACCTAATATTATTAAAGTTTTAAGTTATATGTTATGATCTATTACCTTTGGAAATCAGAATTGAAAGAATATAAAAAAAAAAAACTTTCCTTGTTTATACGTATTGTGTAGTACGTGACTTAAAAATATACTTGTACCCATTCAGTCTTGTCGTATGTTTGTATTATTTGTGTTATTGCAACCATTAATGCTATAAATAATTTTCTTCAGAATACTGCTAAACTGGATCGCGGCAAGTTTGTCGATTTACCTGGTGCCGAGATGGGAAAAGTTGTGGTACGATTTCCCCCAGAAGCATCAGGCTATCTACACATAGGTCATGCCAAGGCCGCTCTACTTAATCAACATTACCAGCTGGCCTTTAATGGCAAACTTGTGCTACGATTTGATGATACGAACCCTGACAAGGAGAAGGAAGACTTCGAACATGTGATCCTTGAGGACGTGGCAATGCTTGGTATCAAGCCCGACATATACACATTCACCTCAGACAGTTTTCCGCTTATTCAAGATATGTGCGAAAGGTTGTTGCGTCAGGGAGACGCTTACGTTGACGACACCGATGCTGAGACGATGAAGAAGGAGCGCGAAGCCCGACAGGAGTCGAAGCATCGGAATAATTCCGTTAAGAAAAACCTTCAGATGTGGGAAGAAATGGTGAAAGGAACGGATTATGGTCTCATGTGTTGCGTAAGGGCTAAAATCGACATGAACTCGAACAACGGGTGTATGCGTGATCCAACCATCTACCGCTGTAAAATCGCCGCTCATCCTCGGCAGGGTAACAGGTACAAAGTATACCCGACCTACGATTTCGCTTGTCCCATTGTTGATTCGATCGAGGGAATCACCCACGCTTTAAGGACGACCGAGTATCACGATCGTGACGAGCAGTTTTATTGGGTCAGTAAGGTTTCGTATTCCACTAAAAGATCTATTTCCTTACCCAATTTAAGTCAGAATGCTTCATAATTATGTCCTTCGAAAGAGCACATGTTGTCTTCAAAAAAGTTAGGTTTTGCATCCAGTGCTGTGTGAACTCAGGTTTTCGTTTTTGCTGCAGGTTATTAACAAATTGGGTCTGCGAAAACCTTTCATCTACGAATATGCAAGGTTGAATCTGATGAATACAGTCCTTTCAAAGAGAAAGCTAACGTTTTTCGTCGACCAAGGTGTGGTTACGGGATGGGACGATCCTCGAATGCCAACCGTGCGTGGCATATTGCGACGAGGTTTGACTGTCGAGGGACTTAAGGAGTTCATTTTGGCACAAGGATCTTCGAAATCAGTTGTGATTATGGAATGGGACAAACTATGGGCCTTCAACAAAAAGCGTATAGAAGCTTCTTCGAAGAGGTTTTACGCTGTTGAAGCCGATGGAATGGTTGAAGTTCATATCGACGGTCTTGACAAAAGCGACATCGAAATTGCGTGGCACCCGAAGGATCCAGATATGGGAACCAAAAAGCTCGTTGTGGATAGGGTTCTTCTTGTGGATAAGGCTGACGCTGAACAGATGAAAGCCGAAGATACGGTTACGTTTATGAGCATTGGAAACGTCAAAATCACTGAGGCGCTAAGGAACGGTCAAGTATGTGCTATATAGGAAATAATGTAAAATGAGGTTACTTAACGTAAAGTTATATGAGGTGTATTAAAAGAACTCCGATATAAGGTTAGACATGTATGAATATAGTAATCGCAAATGAATACGGGTGTCGTTGACAATTTCAGATAAAGGCAAAGGCTGATCTGGAAAACAAAGACTTTAAGAAGACACTTAAGGTCAGCTGGATTGCAAAGGCAGCCGCGAATGTCCGTCTAGCGGTTTATTATATGGACAACATCATCTCAAAGCCGGTACTTTCTCCAGATGACGATTTCAAAAAATATATTCGTAAGGTGTCGATGGTCGACGTGTCGATGTTAGGTGAAAGTAATATGTCTTCTATTAAGAAGGGAGACATCATTCAGATCCAACGCAAGGGGTTCTTTATTTGCGACTCAATAGGCGACTCGAACGCAGAGGCTAACACTGATCCTCAACCTCCCATGACTCTCATCTATGTCCCCGACGGAGGCAAAAATCTGGCAGCTTTGCCTTCGAAAGCTCGAGATTTGTACGAGGGAAAACTCGAGAAATCAGAACATTTGTCCCACTTAGCTGGCCAAGCCAAGCCGGCTGTGATTTCCGCGAATGTTACAGACGAAAATGGTACATTCCTATGGGACGCAGTTGCTGCTCAAGGGGATAAGGTCCGACAGATGAAAGCTGAGAAAGCAGATAAGCTCGCTGTAACGTCTGAGGTGAAAGTATTGCTAGCACTCAAAGAAAAATATAAGGCTGCCACAGGAGTAAATTGGGACCCGAAAAACAAACCGGAGACAGCAGCTAGCACCGGCCCCTTGCCGGCATCAGTGGCTACCTTCGAAGAAACAAACGATACCTTGAAACTTTGGGAATCCGTAGAAGTTCTAGAAGGCAAGGTATGTTGCAAATGTATAGCTTGTATCTTGATTGTAAATCGTACGCGGTTATGCAATAATCATAAAATGATCACACTAAAATTCAAGTGCACCGCCCAGCGTGTTTCTTTAACGTGCCGAGATAATTAGGTTAAGTTCCGAAGTTAACGGTGCATCCAATGTTTAGAACGTACCCATCTAAGCCATCTGTACAGCCATATTTTTCCCGTCTAATACATGTGTTTCGCCATTTTTTTTATTGTATATCTATTTAACTTTAGGTTCGCGACATGAAGTTATTTAAGGATGCTTCAAATGATGCGATTAAGGCTGAAATAGATGTCCTACTTAAATTAAAGAAGGATTTCAAAGCGATAACTGGAGTTGAATGGAGTCGTGATCAGAGGCCTCAGTCAGCCCCATCACCACCGGCCAATACGTCGGAAACTGGTGTTAGCAACAACGGAGTTGATATTGGCAAACAGATTAAAGATCAGGGTGGGTGTCTGACCACAAGATGTTGACCAAGATTCATAGTTTGCGTGCAGTTTTTTACTCATGTACCATACATACTTCTGATTCGTTTCCATACGTATATAATAAAGAAAGGTAATCCGAATAGCGCACACGTTTTTTGTAGCTTCAAATGAGAAGCAAGCAAAAACGTTTCTATAAACTAAGTATTTCTCATAATGCGTTGCACAATGCGGAATTATTGTAATAATGTTAAAGACGTTCATATTTTTTTGTATAACTTATGAGCTGACCAAACCGGCATTGTATGACATGTTTCTTAGAATCGTTGGCTCTGCCTAGTAGCCTCGTTAGTGTGTAGCGAAGTACAAGAGAGAAAGAGACAAAGTATAGATATAAAACAGACATTAGTGTAAAGTTTTCGAAGAAATAGGCTTACAAATAGAAAGAAAGCAGGATTATATTTGCCATCAGCTTCAACAGTAACGCTAGTCTTTTTTCGCTGGAAATTTATTTATATGATTGTAAATCCCTTTCTATTGGGAAAAACAATTTTTTTCTACGAAAGGTATAGCCATATAGTAGCTACCAGTTCAAAAAATAAGTCCTTCAATAGCCGGTTATTAAAATCTTTTAATCGTTCACTATTTTTAATTGTTCTATCGTTTTTTTTCTCAGATACACAACGATTATAGCCACTCATGCGGACGTTGAACATAGTTTTAACATAAATGCAGATACTAAAAAAACTTTAACATTCGATACTATTTATCGCTGAGGGGGGGTCATGGAGTCTAGCTGGCAGGTGGCGCTACGTATCGTTCTATTACGGACTCCTTTCCTTTTAGCCCTTTCTCTCTACTTGTTGTGCCGTTTTCTGCTCATGTTTGAGCTAACGCGTGGCAGAAGATGCAGTACAGGCTGCAAGTTTACGCTGAGCTTCTGTGTCCGATCTAGCTTGCTAATACTGTGCTTAGGGCGTTAGTGGTAGTAGTTCGGCAAGTTGTTGGTATTTTTTATCCGTTGGTTGGGGTAGGCAAATGTCTTTATGCCACCACCTTTTTATGCAAGTAAATATTATATATGGAGATTCGTTAAGGTTGTGTTAATGGCTATAGAAAACGGAAAAAACGTCCGTAAGAGATGTAGCCTAAATGAAGGTGTGCCCTTACCATGCCAGTTTCCGTATCAGGGTGGGCTCAGTGTGATGAGTTTCCAAGGCCGTTGTTATGGTTCTCTGGGTGATGCTATTGCGGTTCAACAGCTGTAGACGAATGTGTCCTGTACATTTCAAGCAGCTTTTTTTCTCGGACGGAATAGGCAACGATCAGCATAGAAAATTGACGGATAGATTCTATTCAGTCAATCAGTGCTATATAGAAGCAAATTGTAACTAAAGCCTTTTTACGAGACTTACCAAACTCAGTGTTTTGTTCACTTTCCTTGATGAGAAGTGCTTTTGTTCAATACCCAATTTCAGCGAATTATCTTGTTTTCATTTTACGATACGTTGAACTCATTTTTGTTATGTAATTAAATAATTTTCTAAGTGCTATACATTAGAGCTAGTCGCTTCGGTAACTGCCATTCTTCCATCTTGAGGTGCTTTAACGTATTACGTCGTGTTAATAGTATTTGCGTAATATATTAGTAACTAAGCTGCGAGTAACGTTTGAGTAATTAGGTTTTTACTGATCTTGACAACGATTTAATAGGTCTACCTCGTAGAGCAGTTATTATCGGGGCCGAAGATTTTGATGCAATGGCGCTACTATGTTACTCCTGGAAGCTAATTAAACATTTATTAATCAGTGTCTTTGTTTATGTGAAGTCTTCGACCTCCTGTAAAAACTGGATAGTTGTTTCAAAAGAGGCTTAGTTGCTTTAATAACTACTCAACTGGCGAAGGCTTAACCTTTCCAACATCTTACTTGGAACTGATGCTGCTGGCATATCAGCGTGCGCATGGAGATTAGTGCAATAGTCATAGCTCGATTTAACCTAGTAATCTTTTCAAAACGCAGCTTACCTTTTTTCGGTAATAAACATAAGTCTAGAATTAGCCTTAAAGGTCTTCTTTTACACAATTTTTGGTTCTCCAAAGTCGTACCTTGTATTAACGAGAAATGTTGCTTGAGATCTGAATATGTTAGGGATTTAGAAACGTTAAATTGCTAATAGAAGTCAGAAAAGTGCGCTAAGTTATTCCGGAAAATCAGCATATTGTATAAGTACTGTATTTTCAAACACGAGATCTAGGAAAACACGAAATAAGCAGAAGGTAATTGTCCCGTGTTAAAGCCTCAATATCAATATTCCTTCAAACGTGTTTTAAAAGATTACCTGTCTGATTAATACATATAACACTGATTTTTTTAAGGGGACAAGATTCGTCAGTTGAAAGCAGCGAAAGCTGCAAAAGAAATTATTACATCAGAGGTGAATCTATTGCTGGACCTGAAGGAAAAATTTAAGAAGGCAACAGGTGCTGAGTGGAGTCCCAACGTTGTGGTTACGATGGCTCTTGCTTCGACAGAACAACCATCGAAGGCTGATAATCTTTCAAGTAAAATTGTTACTCAAGGAGACAAGGTATTGAGTCGCGTATTTTGTAGTATGTATGAGATTTATTTTGCTGTACGTGATATAACCCAGCTTTTAAATTTAGTCAAGAGTAATATTAGAAATCCATTGTGTCCTCGCATTCCGTTGTTGCACAGGCGCATCTTTGAAATGTAGACTCCAGTATGTTACAGTCCTTACAAGAGACTGTCGTGGCATGAACAACTAAAAGTGGATAGCTTAATGATACGTGGATGTTTACAACATTTATCATAATTATCCTTTCCAGTGCACTGTTTTATGGAGGCTAGCGCCTAGGTAATAGCGCCAAAAACGCTATTACCACACTAGAGTGATCCGTTGCTTGTAGTAATTTTTAGAAACAATACAAACGAGTTGCCCGTGTTATTTTCTGTCATATCCATTATATGGTTAACACATTGAAGATGCGTAATCGTAATTGTAACTGTTACTGACAACAATTTCAGGTTCGTCAGCTTAAAGCAGCTAAAGCGGCAAAAGACGTTGTGCAGGCAGAGGTGGAGATTCTGCTTTCATTGAAGGCAGCATACAAGGATTTAACAGGCGCCGAGTGGAAGTCTCCCAGCGTAAACAGTCAAATTTCAACCCCAGCTGCTACTCAAACGCCAAGTGCCACCGCAGGTAACATTAGTAAAGGCGATTCAATTGAGAATAAAATCAAATTGCAGGCAGCGGGCGAAGCGATCGGCTCCCCTAAAATCACCAAAGCCTCAATGCAGAACCTGCAGCCAGAGGTCGGTCAGCTTTTGGAACTCAAAGAAAAGTCTAAGGAGAAGACGGGTGGAGACTACGTTGCGGTGGGTAAAGCTGCTCAGGGATCATCAGGTAAGCCCTCTGGCAGCAAACCAGAGAAGCAGCAGGCCCTACAAACCCAAGCTAATAAAATGGAAGATGGATCCAAAAAAAGAACACGGTTGGGACTTGAAGCGAGGAAGGAAGAAAACCTTTCTGATTGGTATTCTCAGGTAAGTTAGTTACCTTGGTAAACACATCCAGTCAATATGTTTACCAAAGCAAGTTATATATTCTATAAAACGAGACAAGCATCTTGAGAGATATGTTCTGTGTACATATAGTGTACAGATGTAAAAGAACGATTTTTAAACTGCCGAGTACTGTGCCAATAGATGTGTGTATAATGTATGAGAAACCGCACAAACTTATAACTACGAAGTTGCATTATGTGTATCTGTTCGTAGATTATCACCAAATCCGAAATGATTGAGTACTATGACGTCTCAGGGTGCTATGTTCTCCGCCCAATGGCCTATGGAATCTGGCAACGCATACAGGAGTTCTTCGACGCTAAAATTAAAGAAATTGGTGTAGAAAACTGTTACTTTCCTATGTTTGTATCTAGTAAGGCGCTGGAAAGAGAAAAGTCTCATATTGCCGACTTTTCTCCGGAGGTAGCTTGGGTGACGAAATCTGGATCTTCGGATCTAATCGAACCGATTGCCATTCGGCCAACATCGGAAACTGTAATGTATCCATCCTATGCCAAATGGATTAAGTCCCATCGCGATCTGCCATTGAAGTTAAACCAATGGTGCAACGTGGTTCGGTGGGAGTTCAAGAACCCCCAACCGTTCTTGCGAACCAGAGAGTTCCTCTGGCAGGAGGGTCACACTGCATTCTCAAACTCCACTGACGCAATGGAAGAGGTACATCAGATTTTAGGTTTTTACACCGAGGTATACGAAAAGCTGTTAGCCATCCCTGTGATTCGTGGCAAGAAAACAGAAAAGGAGAAGTTCGCTGGTGGATTCCTTACCACTACCGTTGAAGCGTTTGTTCCTGCCAGTGGTCGCGGTATTCAAGGTGCTACATCCCATCACCTGGGCCAGAACTTCTCGAAAATCTTCGATATTGTCTATGAGGACCCAGACACGCGTGAGAAACGATACGTATACCAAAATTCTTGGGGCATTACAACACGAACCATTGGCGTAATGGTCATGGTGCACGGTGACAATAAAGGTTTGGTTGTCCCGCCTCGAGTATCGCAGTATCAGGCGGTGGTGATACCTTGTGGTATCACAGCAAGTCTTTCAGAGGCCGACGCAAAGAAGATTACTGACCGGTGCCAAGAGTTGACTGATGAACTCCAAAAGAGAGGAGTCCGAGTTCATTTGGACAGCCGAGAAAATTATTCGCCTGGTTGGAAATTCAACCACTGGGAGCTTAAGGGGGTGCCAATTCGTATTGAAATTGGCCCCAAGGATGTGGCTAACGCCCAGTTTGTCGCCGTACGTCGCGATAAGTCAACGAAATGTACGCTGAAGACAGCCGATGAAATTATTCAGCTACTGGACACAATTCAATCTGACATGTTTACTAACGCGAAAAAAGAAATGGATGGGCGTATTAAACAAGTATATAACATGGATGACTTCGTTAAGTTTCTCGAAGCAAAATGTCTGCTATGTACTCCGTTCTGTGAAACAGAAGCCTGCGAGGATGAGATAAAAAAGATGTCGACGCGCGAAGAAGTCGAACCGGGAACTCCTGCTATGGGCGCCAAATCCTTATGCATCCCTTTTGAACAGCCGATGGAAATCACCGATAGAGATAAGTGTGTAAGGTCAGATTGTCCAAACAAACCAAAATCCTACACTATTTTTGGTAGAAGCTATTAATGGTTCAACCCTGTGTGTTCTATGTAAACATTTTGTCAAGAAAAGGAAGGGATATTATAGCTATGGAAGAACTGCATATGCCAGATTTTGTAGCTATGATAAAACAATAATTAAAAATGTATGTCCTTTGGTAGCCTTGTGTTTTTCTTTAATTATTATTAGTAACAGCATTTAATAAAAAATATGAATACAATAATAGTAAAAAAAATATAGGAATTTTGTTGATCGCGGTCATCGTAAAAGTTATCCGTTATCATTAAAAGATATCCATCGACGAATAATTATTTGGCAAGAATTGTTCTGCAAAAACTATTCAAGGATAATCATCTCCTGAGTTTTAAAACGGTCTCACGTAGTACTTCTTGGTGAAAGGCGATATACAACTCAAAATGAATACCCTAAGCGAATTCGTAAATTCCACAGATAATGTTTTTTAGTCTATGCAGAAACTCTTTTGTTAAATGTCAACGAAAGAAGCTAGTAAATTCAGCAAGATGCCTAAAACGCTATATAAATGAAAACGCTGAATTGAAACTTATTATTAATATAATTGAAGCTAAGTAAAACGAGAAGTTGCAAATTTCTACGTAATAGGGTTGAACCTAATTCGATAGTGCAAAGCACTTGATCGGGATAATGTCCCAATAAAAGCATGCTGCTATGTCTCAGATATGTATTTGCTTTTGTAAAGAACTCTATTCCTTACGAATGCTTAAATTAGCAATTACGAACAAATTGCGAGCGTGAACTATAAAACGGTACATCATCGTGTGTTTACACTGTGATTCTATAATACTAACTTCATGATAACTGCAATAAGCACTTGTTGTATATAATATATATATATGTGTGCACACAATAAAACGTTAACTACTCTTGTAGTATATATATATAGCATTGACAAATCTCACATTTCTAGAACGCGTTTTTCAACCACCAATGGGATGAACATATTTTCTCAGTGTACAATTGCGCAAAAAAGATTTTTACATCCTAAACATTGGCAAAAAGATGCATAATAGAGTGCTTATTTACGGAGTGCAATCACTATGCCAAAATACAAGAACAGGCATAGTGATACTTCACCAAAGAAACAGTCGAATTGGCGCGGTGATCGTAGCAGTTTTTACCGGTGGGATTGATCAGTCAGATGCAACAATGGCTCGAAGTACGAAGATCGAGAACAAAGCAGGTAGGGATATCTCATCTTATTATCAGCTGCGTTGTGAAAACTTCTGTCATTCGTGACGTCAGAGCTGCTAATACCATCGCTGTCATCCATTACTTAAGAATCGCCAGGCCTTATTAATACCAGATTTCGATAGCTACAATAATGTGTACGTAATGTGATAAATTTTGGTTTCGACACCAATTTCAACTCTTTATGACAATATATATTCAAACAATATAAAACACAATATGCAGTACTTTCCTTCGATTACGCACGGGCTGTTCACCACTTCGCACAAATTTGGGTCTCTACGCCAGACGGCGCCACAGCCCGCTTCCAGTAACCCCAGCGAACAGCCCTTTCTTTCCAACTGCCGTTTATCGGATTCAGTAGTTTTGTCACGTTATTCTGTTCTTTTAGTTAGGATTGTATATCGCGTACCAAAGTACGGCCGTATACACACTATACTGTGGGCTCATTGTTACGGTCCACTTGGGGATAATCAGTTTTTCTGATACTGAGTGCTGATGGTGGTGGCGGTGACAGAGCTGTTCCTATTGCTTGCCTATAAATTGTCACACTTGTTCAAAGCCATCGAATTATAAACCAAATTTGATTGCTACTTTTAAGTAGAGTAAAACCTCATACAATACGTGAATTACATTTTTATGTTTTTGTTATGCGGTCGTATATGGTTTGGTACTAAATGTTAGCTTTGGCACAAAGTAAAATGATCGGTATAGCTAGAACGTCGACAATAAAGTAATGACCGTTGCTTTTGATGCCTTACAAATCTTGATCCACTAAGTTAACGTATTTTCTGGTAAAGGCAAATCATACCCTTCAATTATAGAACTTCCTTAATTGGTGTTTAATCATGATGTATTAATGTGTTTCCCAAGTGAAGAATCTTGCAAATTATCCCGCTGGATACTGCTTCTGATTGATTCGGCATATTGATATATAAAAAAAATTGTGTGTTACGGTTATCATGAGTAATCTTCGTGTCTTGCATAATACATGATATATATAATCATGTATTGAATCTATGTATATATATATGATTGAACGCTAAGAGTCATTTTCATTCATGAGACATTCATGTAAACATTGGTGAGAAAGAAAATCTAACCATTCTTTTTTTAGCGGAGTTCTGTCGGAACAATATTGTGGTTATTGTTCGTCAGCATTCTGCGGGCGACCAATTAGGTTCTCGGTAATAGATATTTGATCCTCACCGGTTGTGTTCTTCGAACCAAAATATAGCATCGAGTTATATTTGATCGTATCAATTTTACTGTCTGATACGTCTCACTTTCGGTTGATTTAAAAACTCCATTTTCCACTAGCTTCTAATCGAATAAAGCAACGGATACATATCAGCAATTCGAGGTTTCGTCACACTCAAGTAAATTGGTTCGTGCGAATTGGTATCATTGTTATTCAACTCGTATCAATCTGGTTGTTTGTAAAAATCCAGTCAACTGACTAAAAAAGATAGGGAAAGGACGCTAATTAGAAGGGAAAAATCATGCTGTGCTCACATCTATAAATGACAAATGTGCGGTCTAAGAAATAACTATTTTAAACACTGTACTTACCAATGTATACTAAAGTATTGTTGATAGGTCGTTTTGACAACTCAAGTATCATCTGAATTGAAGAAGCATGGGCCACAAGGTGTTGCTCGGATAATACGCCTCCTATTATTTATAAACGTATTTTTAATTACCTTGTCAACGATGAATTTTTAAGTGTCTGCCATTGCCTACATACGCAAACCTTCCTAAACCAGTTATCACACCGAAGATTTTCCAGGATTTCACGGCATTGGTTCAAGACAGGTACAAAGATGCTGGGAAATGATTGCGCTATCGCTTGCTTATAATGATTCTGAAGAAATTTTAACGGTGGGATTGGACTTGGAGAGTTCAACTGCTGCGAACCCTTAAAAAGTTCTAACATTTCTGGTGTGCTGGTGAACATACAAGACGGCCTACTTCGGTTCCAATAAGATAATGGTACGGTTGCAAAAAATGTATCAATTTTTGCTCTCAGAAGTACCGTGGTTAAACAATTTGTCACCGAGATATCGAGCACAACATTTGGTTTTTAGCGACCACACAGTTTTACGTTTGAAGCCTTAAAGGGCCTTGCGGATAATTAGAATACGAATAATTGGGCGACAAATGGGTCACGGCTCCTCAAAAAAGTTTCGACCCATTCAAGTTGTTTTCTCAATTCGGCCGCCTATAATGGCATCACATTTCCAGAGCTGGCACGTATGTATCCTGTATAATAAGTTTTTTGCCGTCAACGACATTGTTGATGGAACGAAGTTTCTCGGTAAAAATTAAGTGTTTGTAATTCATTTTAGAACAAACCTTTTTCGCTATGCATTGCTTCCAACATCAAAGCAAAATCGTTGTCAATTTCGACGCTAAACAGAGCTGTCCTCGTATATTTAAGCTTGGCAAAACGTCAGAGATTGACTCTTTTTGACATGGTATAAGGTGATAGCTCGCGGCGGCTTCTACTCAAAATGATGAGTTTATGCATCTCAACTATTTGATTATAATTTTTTGATACAGGAGCTCATAAGTTCCATAAGTTCTTATGATGCAATAAATATGCGATCTACTAGTATATGTATTAATATGAAATGTTCGATTATGCGGCAAATCGATCGATAAGGTACTGAAGAGTCGTTGTGAAGTACTTCAGTTGTATTTTTACAACACTTATATAATCAATTCAATCGTCGCAGGTGTTAGTTATGCATGGTTAATAGTTATTGTTTTAGTAACAATTTCTGTAAAAGCACTCAATAAGTAACTTGTAATTCGTATAACGTAGATTTTCTTTCATATTTCAGTCATGCGAGAACACTGTGAAAGATAAGCTTAGGTGCTTTACTTTGACCCAGAGTCAAGCACATCTCTTGGTTGATGCTTAGTCGAGCTAATTATTTCAGACATTGAATCGCACTGGAAATGATTGATTTTAACATTGATAATACCTCGTTTAATCTTGATACAAGCAATATAAGGCCGGATATACCAGTATCTATTAAGTGGGCGCATTGGTAAGGTCGCTGTATTCTACAACGTTTTCTTTCCGTTTTACCTTTCCACTTTCAAATGATAAAATTTGTATTATATTGTAAAGATTTTTTATTAGAAATACGTCGTTGTTAAATGTCTAGATCGGCCTAGGTAGCCCAGCAGTTCGGTCCCGAACTAAGTGTGTGCCGATATATCAAAATAATGATACCCAAAAAATGTAAAAAAAAGCGATCACAAAGCTTTTAGTTATTGCCATTCTGAAAACAACTACTAAACGATTTTAAATCAAGTTCCAACAGGAGAAACTTAGACAAAAGTGTGTGAACACAAAATCAGTACTATATACGAATAAGAAGTCGGCGGGTCACTTTATTCGACTTAGTCAATTTGACGCAATAATTCGTATTATTTTGAAATAAACATTAGAAGTAGTTCAGTAGTCTGGATATAAGCGAACAGGTGCATCCATTAACAGTACGAGGGTTCGTTCTTCGGAATTCTAGCCGACCTCTTCTCGATTATAGCTAATCAAGATCAATCTCTTATTTAACTAGGTTATAATGACAAATTTTACTGAAGTTTATTTACATATACACGCACAACCAACTCGACTAAGAAATAGGTAAATCTATATAAAAAAAATTAATGCATATATTTGCCGAGCTAGCTAAATAGTAGGTAGAGAAATAAGCTAACCTCTGTCGAATCTACCGAGGGACATTGATGGAGGAAGTTAGCAGTTAGCAACGTACACTTCTACGCCTCTGTAGTCAGCAAATACTATATGCACTTTACTACAGCGCTATATAATTGGAAATCTCCAACCATATAACAGTGGGTGCGGGACGACGCCCACAACGTAGATTTAGCAAATTCAAATAATACCCTTCAGGTGCTTATTTGATAGAAAACAATGAGCATTTTTAGATAGCGGTTTGGATTCATTTTTGACATCATGGCCAAGAAACATTATATACAGTATAATATTTTCCCTGGGATCGTTTTTACTTTCGAGCTGAAGAGTAGAGGGTAGGTAGCACGAACATGTACGAACTCCTGAACTATAGAGCAGTTCCACTACCCTGAAGACCATCCCAACAGATAGAATTCGTATTTTCAAGCCTAAATGATAATAAAGCTTTATTTCGGTGTAAATTCTTTATTGATTTGAGTTTTTCGTTCTATTAGCCAACGTTTGATCGTGATTGTCTAGACGAGCAACTAACGTAGGATGGCTGCTACGTTTGTCTACACTGGCTGCTTCCACGCACAGCTAGGATGTATTGCATATTGAAATTTTTGGTTTATACAAATATATATAATATCTATATAAAGCTATTGAGAATTAACGCAAACATAGTAGAAGCTATTATAACACAATTATTCGGGAGGTAACTAGGAGCTAAAGTATGAAAAATCTGAATATTTTTGTTCTGAAAAATCGCCTAAAAATAAAATCCCTAAAGATGTATTGGCGCTACGTTTTAACTAAATATACAAAGAGCTATCGAACGCAAATATATCGTAAACATTCTAGATTTAAATTTAGAGAAAATTACGCTTAAAAATGAGTTAGATACGCCAAAAAATTTGAATCTAAAAAAATTACATACCAGTAGAAAGTGTCTTTCAAAAACCACGTAATTTGTAAGAAATGCAATAATTCCAATCAGCAGTTATTCTTTACGTCACGTGATTTCAATTACAGTACGAATTCGATGTCCAGACCACTTGTGAACTCATGTAAAGGCACTTCTATCGTTTGTTTTAACGCTTTCTTAATGGAGAGTGATTGATTTGACGTTATCATATCAACATTCCTTTATTTATTACAGTCTAGCACATAGTGATGCAACACACTCAAATCTCAGTTACAGGGTTTCTGTCCTAGACACTTGTGCGCCAATCCGCTTGTATGAAAGTGTGTCCCATGGATGGCAGTGGATGACCGAAACGATTATATGAACGCCCGTAACCTTCCCGAACAAACAGTTCAAATTATACAGCGTCTAATTTTTGCGTGTAAATGTTTATATGGTAGTTCTGCGAACAAAAAAAAAAAGTGTAACGATTGCATTTAAATAGTAATTTATAGAACCAACATATAAACCCCTCATGTGCGAAAAGTAGACCTTGAAGAAGTATTGCGCAACAAACATATGTAGAATTAAAACGAAATATAACTAAGATTTATCTAACTATGCAAAGTGAACGGGGCCCATGCTTTTTAGAGAGATACCTCAGCTTCAAAGTTTCTTCGAAGTGCTCACACCATATTGTTTCGTGAAATTGCCGCTAAGGGCATTGTTTTACTTTATTCTCAGGCAAAAACAATATATTTATAAGGGGCGGCATGAATTCGAATTTATTAATATTATACTTAAATACCTTTAAATAACATTCTAAAAATAATACGCACAATTTGATCTTTAATTATGACATCAAAATGAATGGTACATGTTATATGCTCTCAATTTTTATAGGGAAGATTTTTGCGCACGCGTTTCCAGAAATCTCTGTGGTGCTGAGGCTGGCAGTAATGTTGCGAAAGGAGCCCTTTGTTTAAGATAAATACAGTGCTTTTTGTCGGGCTCGTTGCAACTATTTTGAGACCGCTAGGCAAACTGCAAACTGGTACTCCGGCTCGGCCTGCAACCAGCCCTGTAATATATATGTCCTCGATATACAAAAACGGAGGATCAAACAGATACTTCAGTAATCGCTCGAGTGCCATCTCGGTGAGTATGTACATGGCGCCTCGCACATGTGGCGGGAATATATTTGAAGGGAATTCATGATACGTGAGACCCCACTTCTTGCATGCTGAAACATTACAACGCGGCACTGTGTATGTGTCCTGATAGAGTCCGTAAATATTGCCATTGGTAAAATGGTCAAGGTAGCTCAACAGCAGAGGTGTATTAACAAATGTATCATCGTCCGCCTTAACGATGAGTCGACGGTCTGGCCAGCGATGTTCACTCGCCCACAACATTAACGAAATCACTTTCAGCGTCAAATTTCTGTAGGTGTCACTAAACCCTACCTGTACGATATCATCAAACGATTCATGTTCAGCTTCTATGACCCTCTGGTGATACTTTGCTCTGGTGCCGTATGGAACACCTACAAAAAAAACGACGCGAATTGTTCGAGTCGTCGCCCACGTGTCTCGAATAGCTTGTCGCTTATCAAAATTTCCGGGAGCCGATGGCACACATACGAGGATACTGCCGTCTGTGGGAAACTTCGCTGTCTGAAGCAGTACTGGCATCTCGATGTTCCAGGAACGCTTTCGCGCTCGTTGACGACCATCGAACCCCATTATAACAATAGCGAAAATGAGGAGAATACCACCTCCGAGGACTGAAAGAAATCGGCGTCGGAAACGGCACCTCATCTAGACGGTTTATTTGACAGTCAGATTCATATGTCAGGCAAAGTGAGCCTTTGTTGGCTGTCCTCAAAGCAGGCGATGGTCAGTAATGAGGTGCGTTATACCAATAGAGGTTCGTCGTTCACCTGATTACCTCGTTTCATTAAGGCTTCCTTCAAGTCCATTTCAGTAAGCGCTTTCATAGCGGTCGAAAGTACATTACATGACACCGAAGCGGGGTACGTCGACAGGAACAGAGCATGCTCGGTCCATAGAGATTACAGTATCTGAAAGCAGCTGCGGTTTAAATTGATCAAAGTAAAAGCATGTCTGCGTTGCAACAAATGTGTTTTCTGTTTGTAAATAGAACGATGGTTCATAGCATGAGCAGATAGTAGACAATATTACGTACATTTCAACTCCGACCGGAAGTTTTCATTGAAAAAATGTGAGACAGCTTCGAATATTACAAATAAACCTTACGAAATGTATTTCCACTTGAGAATCGGAACCAAACTCGGTCACTCTAGAATCATTAGCGTGTCACACTATTTCTCTTGTGATAGAAAGATCAGTGTACCACCCTTTGATCGAATATCGTTCGGAGATTGACGACAACGAGCTCGTCAATGACCTGGTAATCTTGGCTCACAAAACAAGTATATTAAATAGTTTTACATGACGGTGATGAACATGTAAGTGTACCTGAGACTCTGCATTGGAATTATGTGCGACACATCAGTTTATACGGATTTAATAATAGTAGACTCCTATTGAACTCAATAGAATAACTGCGAGTGATTTTCATTTTATTATAATGCAACAGCTAGTAATAATAACCCGCTGACACCATTATTGGAACTATACATTATAAATGGATGGAGTTGGCTTCCATATACATATACAGTGATCTCAAATATGTAGAAAAATAATTGACATTGTACGATTTACCTTTGTGTTCTTTAATATACTTCGTCTAGGTTAGCCCTTAACTGAGAGATGATATTCGATAACGCACGCTAAGAACGGACCTGTTACACTGGTATAACATTAATAACGATTACGTGTAATTCAACTCGGCTAAAAAAAAGGGGATACTTTATGCGGTGCAGGAGAAGTAAAGCTTCCTCAATTGTAGATACGAAGTCGGTAACTGATGTGATACATCATCTTAGTCATAGCCATAACAAGTTTCATTCTAAACTCTGTTATGGTTTCTCTTCCGTTAAATTTTTTGAAATCCAGACCCTAATCACTGACTATGAAATAGCCAGGTTTATAATTAATGCACTTGAATGTATTGCACTATGTTGATTAATTTACATAACAAATGGAGTAAGCAACATTTGTATGGAACTGTACCTTATAGCTGATGACTATTACCTATTTTTTTTAGTGGTATAATAATAGTCATCAACGACACCTGTATAGGAAAAAAAAATATAAATGATGTCGAATGGATATTGATCACGGATTGGCACGGTCTGCTTCATGACTTGATTTGATCCTCTTCACTGTCCTGTTTTCGTGAATATGTGGTCCTTGAATTTAGCTTATTTCTTGCAATTTTATATATACATCTTTGCTGATCTAAGATACGATTATCCAAAACGGTTGCCTGATCCGGAGTTCTTCGCGGATTCATTGAAGTGCCCCGAGGCAGCTGCAAACGGGGCACGCCAGCTTGCTCAGTAGCTAGTCCGGTGATCTAAGCGTCCTCGGTGAATGGGAATGCTGGCTTAAACAGACTCTCGTAGATTTGGTAGAGCGCTCGTTCTGTGATAACAAAAAATTACTGGTGCAACAATTGTGGAAATATGTCAGAGGCAAATCCACCTTCTGTGAAGCCCCACTTGCTGCACCATTCAGTTATTAGGATATCGGCCATATCTCTTACCGTTCCCGAAGTTTTTTACAGTCTCAGATAAAAGAGCCATGTTAACAAACGTTTTGTCGTCCGCTTTGATGAGCAATTTCCCTCCGTTCTGTCGCCAATCCATGACCCGTTGAACTAAAACAATAGACTTTAGCGTAGGATTTCTATAATGGTTTGCCAAATTGATCTGTATCATATCGTCATACGAATCGCATTCTTTCTTTTTGCGTAAGATAATTGAATTTCATAGAGTAAACGCGTGGAGGCACGTTAATCTCATTGCGTGCTGAGTAATGACAAAGACACATAGTATAAAGTACGTTAACCCTTTGCATCGTTATTAAATTCAGCTATATTCGTCAAAATATGTAAATATATATATATTTTTTGCTTGCTTTAACTAAAGTTGTTAACTTCCCGGGAGTACACGGTGGACCAACATGAACACCTTCATACACACTTCCGGTAATGCACTCTTTGCTAAGGGGCATTTTTTTATCTCTTAACGAACTTGGAATTAATTATTTATTATTGTTTGACACTATGTATGCGCTGACAAAAACTACCTAGATCGTCTCATCGTAAACGTCATGTCCTAGCTTTTAGTACAAGAAATGTCTTGAAATTAAAACAAATTATTAGGAGAGACCGACCCTGTATAGACGAGGGCCGTTAACGTTGTCTGAGCGTAATTTCTCTGAGATGTATCAGTTCTGTTCTTAAACGACACAACGTTTATGCTAATGAAAATATAATGAGCCAACTAACCTGTATTAAAACGCCTGAGACAAGCAAATTTAACGGCGCTTAATACCAATGGTATACTCTCGTCTGTATTGAGGTGCTGCAAGAAGTACCGCTAAAGCGAAAAGAAGCTGAAGCAAAGCTAAGGCTGTAAAACTCTAAGCATATATTTAGGATAACTGAACAAAAACGAGGTGGACTTTTACAACGACTCTCGGTCGTCCCGATGAGATAACGTTCGACTTTGTTACCCGCTTATTATTGACTTATAAATATAATTAGAGATTCATTTTAGTTAATCGTCTCGTTTATCATGTGCCTTCAAACCCTTTGACCGAACTTCGAGTTGAATTCTAGTCAGTGTATAACAGAAAGCTGGAGAGGTCACTCCTACTGGGCTCGAATCAGGCTTCTGACCTTTGATTGTAATTCAAAATGGCTGCTCGTTAGTCTCTGCCTGTCCAGACAAGTCAGCTATTAGCCAATGTCAAACAAAAACTGATTTTACCTGTTGAGTGTCGTATTTGAAAAGATTTCTGCACCGCGGCCTAGAGGTGGGCACGCGAGATCCCTGAAACGCTTCGTAAAAGCACTTTGTTTCTCCAACCATGAATAAAGTAAAGAGAAGAGGAAAACTCCTTCCCTCTTGAGACCGACGTAGATCGATTGAGATTTTTCGTATACTCGTTCGTGCTAGAAAGCAAGACGTTTTAACCATACGACTTCTATTTGCGTCCAAAGGTACACTTGACTATCGTTTCATTATTGTTTCTATAAGGTATAAATGTAGAGAGCATGTGTTTATCAGATCTTGTAGAGTGGTAACGTAGCCGCCCTCAACTCCTGATACATAGTTTAAATCAGCCAGTAATCGAACCTATTATTAGTTAAACTATTACTAAACCTGTTAATAAACAACGAACTATCAACGGCGGCACTTTCGTTCGTAATATAAATGCTTGCTTGTTAAAATACTATCCATCGATATCATACTGCTCATAATTTATACGATCCAAAGACAGTAAACAGTGTCGTTTCTATAAACTGTGACACAAGCACTTTCTTAACGATACAAAATCGAATCAAAAGCGACTATTACGTAATACCTGTCTTTGCCAATAGCAGTCGAGAAGACATGCATGTAGGAATTCTAAGATTTTCTGCCTTTACCTGTGGCTTCACTTACCCTAGGTAACGTGTTTAACTTCTGACCAGAGGCATTATGAAGTTGAGTAGTCTGTACGTTGAGATAGACTACATTTCGCCTCTCTAGTAGAAAAGAACGACCATTTTGCGGCATTCACGTCATAAAAACAGACCACACAGATAAAACCTATATAACGTATTAGCGATAAATCAGCCGTGTCACCTACAACCCATTTCATAGAAAATATGAACGATAATCAAGAGCTCCAGGCGTTCGTATGTATGCTGCCATTTTCCTACGTAATAAAAGACTAAACGCAGCTTATTATCTTGCCAAACCTTTAAAAGCACTTGGTTTCAATCAACTTTAATATATTTCATCACAACATGTTACGTACTGTAAGCTCTAATCAATACGCTTTAGTCATGTAGTAAGTGACAGGGACCAATGCGTTTAGTATGACTTTGGTTAAACCAAATTTGAGAAGAAACATATTCAATATGAAACAAAAAAACAAACATTAACACGCGTTAATATATTTTAACATTAGAATAGCCACCACCTGGCGTTGTTTATCTTTATCTATAGAGAAACAAATCTATAATTAAAAGCTGTCCTATTATGCATACGTACTTCCGACCATTTAGAGAGCAATGTGGCTAAAGATCAGTATGGCATAAAGTAAGACAAGTGCCACAAAAGATTCAGTTCTTTTATATTAAAAAGAACTGGAGGAGAGCTCTCTAGACTCTTCATCGTTGCCTCTAAGGCTGTTAAAAGAAGTCTCGTTGTCTTTTCACTAAATCAGTTTTTGACAGCTTCAAATTAATTCGGTTACTTTCCCACCTAGTACATCTAATGAATATTTTTTTAAAATTTACCTTTATTTATAAAGAAATCAAAGTTTATAGATTAGTTATTGTTTTTAGCGGTATGCTTAAATCGGCAAGGCATTCGTTATATAATCGTGGTCACAAGTAGTAACGAATCCTACTAGACACACAAAGAATTTTTTCAAGAGAGTTTGAATAATACAACCTAGGCTCGACCCGACACCACTGGGGCAAGGACTATTTCATAATGGCCAAGCCTAGCGCTGAGGGTTGAACCTAGTTCCACTAAGATCATTATTACCCACTAATTCGCAGCTCCTATCCTATGCTTAATTCTGTAATCATTTGATGATACTGCGGATTGGTAAGAAGGAATAGCAAGTACTGTTAAATCGATAAGTCGGATTCACGTCAGTTAGGTTCCGCACCGCACCAGAAGACCTAATTCCTGGCGAAGAGATATAAAAACCTTCTGCTCTACTTTCGAACCCTATTTGTTGGCATTATCTTTCTCCTCCGGAAATGGCGATTTACAAAAGTATTTTTTTCTTTAGCTATCCTGTATTTGCCGCGCTAGTATTCTTGAGACGTGCACATGTGACGCGTCAGCTTTCTTAGCTTTTTTTGTCAAGGCTCTCTTTACCTCTGCATCAAAGAAAATCATCCTAACGTGTTTCAGCGCCTCGCATGGCGCCAGAATATGAAATGCGTTGTCATCTACTCTACCCGTGCATGGCCGGTGTGCGCCCTAAGGCGGCTTCCCTGTTCAGTGCAGGCGATGTTAAAACTGCCAGTGCGCTGTTGGACTTGCCCAGGTTGTCCATCGTTTTTAACTTTTACATCCCATAAGATAGTTCCCGTTAACACGAGGTCCACTTGTTTTGATTGTTCTGTGTGCCTAACATATGTTTATGGCTAAAACGGTTTAGTGCTTCGAAACAGTATGCTGTCGAGGTCGGAGCCCTTAGACTGGGGCTCCAAAGCGGAGCCTTTCTTTATTCAGTCTACGCGCCTGCACCGTTAGTGAGAAGTCGGCCGCATATGCCATTAAATCGACCTCCATTAGAAAGTCTGGTAGTCGTAGAATTCTAGTGCAGGTTAATACATCGGCAATCGTGGTTAAGGAAACGCCCTGATTGTCACTGTCCGACCGCTTAGATAGCTTAAGACCTGCGCACAATATACTCAGAGCCATTTTGTCTTTCTTCAGATACTTCGGGAGCATGTGCCATGGCAGAATATTACATGCGTTTTTGATATCCAAGGAAATAGCCCAAAATGGATTTCTGATTACAATTTGCCGTCTCTTTGCTCCCCACGCTTTGGAGGACTCTATCAATCGCTGACAGAACTGACCGACATTTTCTGAAACCGTGTTGTCTCTCTTACAACAGACCGTTCTTTTTTGTGAAGTTTCAGAACATCCCCTCAGAGATAGCATCGAAGACTTCCGATAGCAGCCTTAGTAAGCAGATGATACAATATTTACTCTTGTTTTTAAGTGCAATGTTTTCAAGTTTCTACAATCCTGGGAGCATCCAATCTTGCACGACTTTCATGGTCATCGTGGCTACGAGTCTGGAAAACTCCTAAATGGCAATCTCAACGACTCCATCTACCCTCGCTATTATTATATCCTTGCGTTATGCATACTCGCACAGGCTCGAAAATAGCTATAGAAGATGACGTACTCAACTCGGCTGCGTTGTTTATTAGCACACTGTCTAAACTGTGTTATTTAAATTTACAGTCTTTTAATTCTTAAACACCAGATAAGTTTTCCCAGTCATTAGCTTTTCGCCACGAAGGTCGAACCGAACTTATTTAAGGGAAATAATTAAATTTGTTAAATTCGTTCTTAAAATTTTCTACGTTGATATATAGTAGTAATTTGCGTATAGTTAAATATGCATTTTTTCGTGAATCTATACTACTTTAATTGCTGAAATGTTTTAAGTAAGTTGCGACCTAAGTGGTCCATTACCGTCGCGGTTCGGTGATTATACCAGTCGATTCAGAGTCAATTATTTTACGAGAGATTCCCAATAATCCGAAATTGAAATCTACAATCAAGTTCTAGCGCCTAATAATTGTAATATTTTCACTGAATGGTAAACCAGTGTAACTAGGTTAAACATTGATAACGATTCCGTGAGAAATGTTTTTATGCTTGAGATTGATTTTACCGTTAGATTTGACCTGTGGCTTAGTTAGGTTCCTTATCCACAAGTGTTCCTCGTGTAGCAAGCACTTGTAGCTTCCTCTACTCGCTAAGTGTTGGCCCGGTCCCATAGACGGCTGCAAACTGAAGTTGTGGATAATTAACAGCAAGCAATTATGGCAAGGCTACAAATTGCCGCTTGTGTGCGATAGGTTTCTTCAGAAAACTTCCTTTAACGCCAGTCACAATAAATTATTGCTATTCATATAACTGATCCCCATACAATCGATGTTCAAGAGCCAGCAGTTCAGACGTTCAGACAAATATGACTGCATATTGGCTGCGATAGGTTACTGAAACGCGGTAGAAGCCAACAGAGTTGCAAAGCTTAGAAGATAAAAATAAAAAAACTTTCCGTGCGACGAAAAGCCTCGGAAATTCTGTGTAGCGCTGTCTTCGCAATACAGCCTCTGCTGTGAGAGCACAGCTTTGGTTAAATATATCGATGAAAGTACAATGACTAATATAGACGTCCTCTTTCTCGTGTAGCGACAATCTTAATAGCTGAATAGGCTATAGAAGGCAAAAATTAGCTGCTTGTAAAAAAAAAATCGTTTTTTCCAAATTACCATTAAAAAAACTTCCGGTTCATTATTTGTATTGGATAACTTGGAAACATGTTCAAACGACTATTGATGATTTTGATTTTGTTATTGTGGATATATCTAGTCATTAAGGTACTCGTAATATGGCAGAGAAGAAACTGTAAGCGTAACAATATATTGCCACCCGAATTTACAATAGTATATACATCAATACGGGGCAAACGCTACGCGGTACGATGCTCTAACGACGCGTAATTGATATATGATTGGTTACTGATATTGGCGTTCGGTGTTGATTAACTATTCGCACAAGCTATACATCTAAATGATATATAGAACTTGTATAGGGCCATCTGACAGCGAACGACATCTCCTAACTGTTGCTTTAATTTTTACGTCCGATACTGCCGTTACGCATTGTAGATATTGCCACCACGATTAAGTAGATAAGGGCATCCGCTGCTACCCTATCCAACGGCCCAGCTATCCTCGCCATGGCTTTGTACTTTTTAACAGTAACTGCTTTGTTATGAACTACTACAAATTTGATAATGAAAATTATTTGTCTCTAGGAGGTGTGCGCGTTGTCCTGCAGGCACTGGGAGCAGCAAAAAAGGCCTTTGTACTCTGTTGACTGTTTGCCTACTTGCACTGAAATGAGGGCGCTTTCTAACTGACTTAAGATTAATCACGGTTTCATCGTAAAATCGACTGAAATCGCACGAGTATAATTATATACAATATGCGGTTATATTTAATAGTGTAGCTAACGAACGCTTGGAAAAGGAGATTCACATACGTAATATGTATTTACATTATGGAATAAATAATGTACGCTATAAAAAACGATCTACTTATATAGTAGTAATAACTGATATCTTATCGATAACTGAAGGAATCATAACTTATTATTAACGAATAATGATGATTTTTGAGAAGTCAGATCATCGTTCTTCGCCAATTTCTTCAGCACGATGAGAAAGTCTTCTCAGCGTTGAGGTCGAGTCGTGGTTGAAACGTATCAATTGCATTAGCACCACGGTGGATGTTTCTGTCAATACATGCAAAACATTTTGTTCAAATATCTACTTTCATTCAGAACGTTCATATGGTATAAAGCACTGGTTTGGCAGCAATTTGTCTTGAGCAAATAGAGTTGATGTAAAGGTGCTTTACGATAAATGCACCATTGGCTAAGGCTTAATTAAAAATTGCAGCCTCTGAAAGTAGTAATCCTATAAAGTAATCGTTTTTGTCACAAAATTCAGTCACTGTTGTAACATGGCTGTCATCTACCGATAGCTTAATTGAGTGCATCCGATGTAAGTGAGAACGTGCCTGCGGCGTGATTTTGAATCTTCGACGAAACCTCTAAATCCGATAAGATCAGTCACGTTAGAAGATTGTTTTCTTTCGATCATTATCGTATACGCGAAAAGCGATAATGGCACCTACGTTAAATAATCAATACTTAGTGGATGATTCGGTTCACGGGTTCATTTCTCGTGTTTTTGCGCTGACAGCTCCAATTTGTAACTTAAACTATTGACTAGTTATTTTCGAAATATTTTTTCGTTCATCCTCAAGTAGCTTTTTAATGAAGATCATGCGTCAAGTGGTATTAGTAAGCAGAGCCTAACAACTTCCTCATTGAAACGTTCTATCGGCAGAACGGTTTTTAAGCCATTTAGAACCAAACATTATTTTGTTCTATGTTTACAGCTTGTTTTATGTAAATCATTAGATTTTGCTATGATAGAAAATGATAAAGATTGCCCCATATGCCGCAGTCGAGCAAATAGTTTAGTATGGGCTACAGTAGATGACAGACTTCCTTTAGATAAAAATAGATCGATAAAAACTGTCAAATCTAAAAGCCGTGCATGAATCATGCTGTGCCTATTCAATACCATGTACCATGTATTCAGTACCAAATAAGACGTAGTCAAAGGACACTCAACAGAGAAAAAAAAATAGAAATAGCTATGCTAACAGCTCGTGTCCTCGACGATTACCCCTAAGGCGCAGTCACATAAATCGTCAAGATAACGCTTTTTGCGAGATATTTACAAATTTTCTAACATCTACATAGCGAGCCATCGCTTTTTGTTTCAGGCAAATCACTGTTTGAAACAAGTAGCATAACATTAATATATACCATCGAACACTTCGGCTTTGATTTCTCCCACCAAATAATGTTCGATGCTATTTTAGAAAAATAGACTTTTTGGGGGAAAATGTGCACGTTCAATCCTACATTGTTGTAATAATCTAATCCTGGACTACGCGTAACAAATGTACATTTACATTTACACAAACCTAAACTGGTGGTAATTCATAAACCGAGACGAAAAAAAAAAACAAAGCTTTCAAAATGTCCTCACTCGATACGAGACGAGAATAATTTAAGCTGGTCGTATGGAGCCTACAAACGAGACATAATACTGTTAATGAAAAAAAATCAATTTTTCGTAATGTATCAATAAAGGAGGAATGGTATGCGTCAATACAGTGGTATAGAAGTGCAATTAAAACATCATATTAGATTTATATAGCAAAAGATGTAGGATCATGTTGCAATTATCACTGGTTTTACCGTAAAGTAATTATATCGCTATTTGCTCTATACGCCTAGGTCTTCACATTCTGTCTGAAGACTGCAACACGAGCTCAATACAATTAGCGCCGGTAATAGTCAATTATCTGTGGAGTTATGAAAACCAATTTGTGTATATTATAAGCAAAACGTGTAACAATATGCACTCGAAATGTTTAAAAAAATGTATTCAACGATATAATAGATGCGTATTTTACGTAGTCGTCGACCTTAATAATTAGAAGCACGGCATACATACATACATACATCAAAATGATCCCTAAGAGCCTTAACTAGGACCAACTGGCATAATAGCACACTGTACTGCCAATCGGAAATGAACTATCATTCAAATTAGCAATTTCCGTCGGACCGTTATGTAGAGATTTGCGCCAGTAACTTAACAGAGCATTTTAGAAACTATGTCAATTCAGTTTAAAATGCAACAGGACAAGACATAGGCGGCCTTCCAGGTTTCAGTTCTGCTATGGACTATCTTCGCAACGAGGTATACTTTGAAGCATACACAATCAATGAAAGAAAAGCAAGATGGCTGTTTGAATACTCAACGCTGGCTGCTCTATCAGACGTTTTTTTCCTTAAGACGATTTAGCACTTTTATTACCTATACCAAAACAAATTAAAGGGAAGAATTGCGTCAGCTAAGGTGTCGTCAACTCCTCTAGAATAAGCTATGCATCTTTTTCATTGTATAGTATCGAAAAAGACGTACAGACTTCGATTTCGAGCTTCGATGATCCCACACGCAACAAGGCAGCTTCACTTTATACTTGTAGATATCTGCTAAACCCGTTCACATTTCCTATGTTTGCCAAGACGAAAAGGACTCGCCATTCGTATCAGAAGAAAAACACGGACTACTAAAACCTATACGAAACCATGGGTACCCGTGGTGAACCGAAGCTCACCAAAGGAATATTTCCTACCACTCACTTACAATTCATAATACTTAAGGGCGTGAATGAGGCCCATTCAATTATTTGATAGTCAATAAATCTACAGTCGTATTGTGCTCTAAGAGGCCATTGCGGTGCATTACACCGTCAGAACAGTGGAGGTGGCCAGAACGTAAGCACTTATAAAAATTACATTGGGTCACTGCTTAGTTGAGCGCTTACCGGTGGGAATCCGTGCGATCATCTTTATAACTTGAAACTTACTTGACATAATTCGTTTAATCTAGCGTCACTATCTGAAGGAGCGAGCACAAGCCCATGCTTTTTTTTATTTCAATATAGGTATTTTTAGGGATCGCGATAAATGGCTAATTTGTACGCAGCATTTCTGATGGAACGCCATCTTAGTCATGGACCAACGAACATTAATTGGTAATATCTGTCTTTTAAGTATTAAAAGGAAATGTTGGAGGCTGGATTTTTTTATGCCATATAATTGCCATGTTATATTTTTTCGTGCCAACCTACAAGCCTACTCTTTTTTATCGCACTACCGAAATAAACAAACAAATTAGAAGAGTCCTATAAAGCAAGTCAGACCGTTAGTAAACAGTTCCGTACATTTTTCTTCCGCTTATAAGAAACAGGTAAATCAGTGAATCTGTAACACGGGTCGATCATTGGACCCTTGGCAATAAACTAATAAGCCAGTTTAAGGACTCTTTTGTCCTAGCTGCAGTACTCTGTTATGCATTCAGTCTTGCCCTATTCGTAACGTCTATGAATTATAAAAGGAAAAATAATATGGGAAGTCGCCACGGCCATTCTGCGTGGTATCCTATGGAGCGAAAGCGTATATAGTTCTGCATATTTAAGGATGAAGCGATAGAGGTCTGAGTAAATGTTCGCTATATTTCCTGTTGTAAACAACATGAGCGCTATTAGGGCTCACGGTTTCATTAGTGTATAAAACCACTGCAACTAGTGAATAAGCGCAGCGCGACTTGCTGCGAAGACAAATTATCCTATTTGACTTTAACTAGAATTATTAATTATTATTAGGATGAGATCTGTGATCCTTTAGAACTCATGTAGTATATGTATATATATAATGAGCATTATTTTGTCTTTAGTAGAACGTCCTTTTTCTTATGGCTTCGTCTGAACAAACCAGCCGCTCCTTCATAGGCGAACTATTAAGAATTTTTCAAGCCAAATTTTTCGGTTAAAAGTAATTTAATTATTTTTATCGATGTGTTTTTTTTATAGTAGATGCCTAGGTGCCACGCTAGGATGATAACACTTACATAATCAAATGATTCCATCAGATCCCGAACCCCCTTACCGCTTGTGCGGCAGAATGCTATTTGTACGAAGTACACCTCTAGCTTCTATCATTCTACTTTGATAATATACAGGCTTACGCCTATCGAGAGGCATTTTGTAGGACACCGAATTAATTGTCACTATTTATGGTAAGTGACAAATATATGGACTGCTTATATTAATGAAGGCGTATTTTTAAAAATTAATCAAAAGCCATCGATCTAAATCTCGCTTTTGATACACCCTGGGGTGCCAATGGCAGAAAGTCATGCAAAGTGTCTTTATCGGAATATATAATGTAGGCAATCTCACACAGCATCGGTGAAGCTAATGAGTTTATGCAACCGAAGCAATCATACGGAGCCAGCCTAACATGTCGGAATTCACACTCAGTCTTCAAGAACGCCCTATACCACATAAGGTTTCCTACGTATATACACAAAAAGCGCTTGTTGATCTTATGTAAAAGAATATCGGAAAAATTTATTAAAATTACTTCTCATATAACCACTGGTATTGACATGAAATTTTGACGACTAGCTTATGCATAGTGTTGGATTTTGGCTCTTAAATACGGACAGAATATAGGAAGTTAACAGTAATAAGATCCCATGATCTACCCCAAGTGGGGCGACAAGTAAAGTGCCCTGTCGTTGCAACATCTCCATGATCCTATTTACTGCGCCGTAATTGACGGTGCTATCGCATCAATCGAACCGCAAAATTTTTTTACATACTAACAAAAAGCTTGGTAACAGAGAGTCCTGCGTATAGGAAGTCTGCGGCTGACGCGACCACAGACTTCCAATAAAGTTATATTGCTAGAAAAGTGTGTTTGAATATTTGTGTTTCCTGCAAGCACAGTTCATTAGTGTGTCATACCGTCATATACGAACTCATATTGTGGTTCTCTGCATTTACGGTACACGAAGTTAGAGGGGTGTTGTGCTTTGACATATCGCAGAGAGTCCGCATAGAAGGAAGGTAAATAAAAACTGCTCCAGGCTATTTCTTTTTATTCAAGATCATAAGTTCGAATAAGTAAGCGTTTATGTTCCAGTCGTTCCAAATACCCTTTAATCACTGAGATACTAGCAAAGGCTATTTTCCGATGCATTATTGGATGTCTGCACCTTTCTATAATTGGGGTAGCAGATGCTTTACTAACGTTGTCATCCTCCACAACTAGCTGGCTCATGTCATTTTACAATAAATCCTCACTAGGGAAGACCCATGTCGATGGGGAATAATAACAGTTGGAAACAAAAATAAGCGCTGAGAAGCTAACTCTTGCAGTGGTGTTATAACCTTAACATTTCCGGAAATGCCTACAAGCTTAACATTTGACAACACCCTTTTTTTCGGCAGCTTTCTCGCGAATCAGATTACGGTGAATCAGATACCAAGTATTCAGAAGTCATGAATTTTAGGTAGGCCAGTGTAGTGTTTGTTATAAAACGAATAGCCAAGCCGTGTGAAGACTACCGAGCAGGTCGACTACGCGAAAGTGCCTGACCGGAAAAAAGATTAGTTGCTATGGTGATATTATTCATTAGCGACAATAAGGATCTTTGGCTCGGCCGAAACACGACTAAGCTTTGCGCCTTAGTATAAATGAGGGCAAACCAAGAGAATAGCCGTAGAAAGGATAACACGAATCTTTCGTCCTTATCGAGAAAACTGATTGCCGACGAACAGGAATTTCAGTGCTGTTTGGTAAACTTTGTCTGAACAACAACGACTAGTCTAGGCGGGCCGCTCGCAAACAAGATTAAGAAATTGGATGGATAAGACGCGTACAAATAATGAACGCAGAGCCCTTAAAGGCCAGTTCTATTTTTCTTTTATAGTTTAAAGAAAAACTAACAAAAGTCCTTGATTTTTAACATACTGATCTCAAGAGACGCCTGGTAGTCTTCAGAATTTAGCATGTAACAATCTTACCACGGATGTTCCACCAGATGACGACATAATGTACTCGAATGGAGACGAATCTCTATTTTGTTATAAACAATGTTATAGTTTGGTATTTCGTTCATCCAAGCGAATGATTTATACTTTGTCTAGTTCTATAAATATTGTATAGGTATGATATCTGGAGGGATATATCGAATAACGAACGAAAACTTTCAGCGGGACTAGAATCACTTTTACGAAAGCTCATTTAACTAATGTATCAGGGCCTTTCGCTAAATGAACTTGATTAAGACAGAGAGATTGATATTTGTTTATTAGCGATCTGAAACTGAGCCGAGCGTTATCTATATAAACGGGCCTAATTTAATATTCAACCGAAATCAATAGTCCCGATTTGGACATGACGAATCATAATGAATTACAGCTTCTAAGCTATCGTCGTTTGTCCAACAAGCTGGTAAGCCAATCAGGGTAAGCCAGCTTCACTTGTACGTAAACATTTCTAATGGATTTAAAGGCTATAACACGTTGGTTCATTGCAGCAGTATATATATATATATATACTTACGTACTTACAGAAGTATAGCTGTACGGGTCGAGAGATGTGCCTATGAGGCTGGTCGTAACCTTATTTCTAGCCTCAGTTTCCTGCCGTGAAAATGTCTATGTTTAAAACAGGTTATTTTATACAGAATTGTTTTATTTAGCAATCGCGACGCAGGAATTGCTTCCAAATCTAAAACCCCTTTACCTTAGAAAAACAGACTTGATAACTTTTTAAATTTGATTATTTCGCATAACTTACAGAATCTGTGCTACATAATGGCCACTGTGGTCTGTTTAGGAAAGGTAAAATAGTATCATTCGAGACCAGTGCACTAATCTGTGAGGTTCAAACATATCAATTTCAATATTTGTTACTGAAACTTGGAGCTAGACATGAGAAATCTGAAGTCTAGATCGCCGATTATACTCATTAACGAATTATACTCATTGGTTAACATTGCGCTTAAAAACGAGAACTACTTTAAAACAGTGTCTACGGTACCCGTTTCCGCACTCCATAAAGGAGATCCAGAAGACTAACGATAGATAAAGGCTAAATCCGTATGTTTTCAAGCATAGCATGGTTACCGGATTGAACATTATATATATATATATATATATATATATATATATATATATAACTGGTCTTCATTCTTTTCCATTTGCGAGTTTAATCGGCCGACTACATAATCGATTTTTAGTGTTAAAGCTAGGCAAAAAAGTAACACTGTGTGGTGACGCCCTGTAGTTTGTCATTACGTAGGACTGGGCTTCTCCTCACCCCACTGCCTTGGCGAATTCTCTGCATATGTGGTTGATCTGTTTTCCTTTATTCAAGCGCATAGGAAATTGAACGTAGATGTAAGGAATCAATTCAATACGCATATGAGTTTTGGAATAAGAAGCCTCCTTTGTTAGGTTCGGTCAAGGGCTAACGTTTAGCACGTTAAAAACCCTCATTCTCAGTTAGGTGTGATTGTGTGGACTAGATTCTGCGCGGCTTAACGTTTTACTTGACCAGTGATTTTTAGATGTCTGGACTGCTAACAGGGCTATGCAATGTAACTTTGACTCAGTTAACCTATAATTTAACCCTGAGGGCGGTCTCTAATTTCATATTCAGCTTTAGCTGTATTGGTAGCGGCATTTTAATTTCGGCTTAGTAAAATCCATTAGGACGAGTTCCTTTGGGAGCTTTACTGTGTGACCTTTGGTAACTGCTGGCAGATGGAGAGGTTCAAGAATCGACGAAGAGCTCTTTGGTCGAAACGCAACCAACTAGTCGTCAAGCATACTGAACAATTCAAGATAGGCACCCAAGAAGCACGGCGCATCTCAATATTTTATCTAATAATAATAATAAGTAATGGTGAAGTCGCAAAGCGTTCGGCTCGGGGTGATTCTTAATGAAAGTGCCATATCTTGTAGTTACTTTCCGATACTAACTTAATCAGAACAAATGTTTTGAAATGGCAATGTTACTCGGTTTTTTTTATTATATACTAGCTCATTCAAAATATCATAGACGGTTACAATATCATGTATGAGTCTTTTCTGATATATGTTCGTAGCGGAACGACTGGATTATGCGGTACACTGTTGCACTGACTGTAATGCGCATCCTCTTTGGACAAATCGGACGAGCTTAATATCGCTTTGAATGTCACTGCACGGTAATTTGGAAATTAATTTCGACTTCAGGGAGTATAATATATATAGGACTCAATTCGGGACGGCGTGTTGATACTTAGTGGAAGAAGGCCCGTAGTTACACGTATGATGTTACCAGAATTATCTGAAACCTTCCTATTGTAATACCGCAAGCTTTCATTTTAACAAACCAACCGCAGCATCTGGTTATTCTAAATCGGTTGAACGAGCGTATTTGGATTGTATGTTGAGATGTTGTATACATTGAACTGTCATATTTCATGTATTGTTGAAGCACTCCAATAGTTATTCTAATATCACATGAATGATTACCCTTATATTACCCCCAATGCCACCCTAATAATCACTCTGACATTACTCTAATATTACCCCGATACCCCCAATAATTACCCTAATAACATTCGGTAATTACCCTAGTATTATTATCCATTCCATCCAGCATATTATCCAATGCTTACCTATAATATTACCCTACTATTATCTAATGATTACCTCTAATATAATCCAATAATTACGCTAACATTACCCTAGTATCATTTAGTAGTTATCCTGGTATTACCCTAATTTTATCCGAATATTGTCCAATAATTACTTTAATATTACCCTAATACAATTAGATAATTATCCTAGTATTACTCTAATATTATCCAATGATTACTGCTAACATTACCCTAATATCACCTTGGTGTCTTTTGCTGTTATTACCGGTACAAAAGTTACCAATAGATAGCTAGACATTTGTTTTTACTCGTAGCGATTTTTCCTTGAACGTAGTAGCCAACTTAAAACTTTAGTTCATGATCAACTTAAAAAAAACCACCGACTAACTTGAATAATTTTGCTATATGGTTGGCTCCCACCATGAAACGCAGTGGGTATACATTCCGTTTTAAACCTAATAAGATGGACGCCCATTACTGAGGCTGTGCCTCCTTTCTGTACATTTATCTGTATTTATTATTTATTTATGAACAAAAGTTCATTATTTGTAATTTGCTGTTCCTAAACACCTTAAAAATATCATTAAATAAATCTTTGGTTTGTCTTTGGTCTGGTGATCCAGATAGGAACACATAACACCGTGTCTCCGTAATATGTGCAATCACTTTTGAAGCAGAGGGCTAGAGTCCTAGACCGGTCTAATTTTTGTGATGGCGTGTTTCCTGCAGGAGCGTTTGTTTCTCCTTTGCGTGTTTTCGTAAATTCGGTGGATATCAACTGACATGAACTGATGAGTCCTTAACCTTTCGGCCTGTGAACGCCCATTGAAAACCACATCTTTGTACGAACTAAACGATATCGGATTAAGGTTGGAACACGGCTTGCGATATATTTCTGTGATTGGGCGTCTGCACCCCTTTGTACGTCCTTTTTGTAGGATTGTATGCTTTTCTAGGTCTAATAGATCTATATCAGAGTGCCTATACTACTACTGCTCAACAGCTTGTCCGCTATTATTGATCACCGCTGCATCGTAAGCACTTCGCCGGTCTTAGAAAGCTTCCGCACACTGAAGGCTGAGACCCTTCCGAGAGCGTTACCAGTTACTTGATATCAAGCACCACCGTATCGGTACCTGGCATCTTAAAATCTTTATCGTTTACCCTACAGTTTCACTGCCGAACTATTTTCCTTTTGCGAGCAAAAGTTATAATGCTTTATATAATCAATTACTAAGCTAGAGAACGTAATGCCATACAACACGCATTTTGCGCCTTTCTTGCTTCAGGAGTGAGTCCGTTTTTGAATGTAATTTTTTCTTAAATAGGCCAATGCTTTACAGTATTTTATCGCTCGTTTCGCGTAAGTGTTTCTTATCACCTCGTTCGCTTCTCGTTTCACCAGGTTATTTAGAGCATACATTTTTTCGTGTGAGATGAAATTCTTGCAGCTGCGAAGGGGTACGACCCGTCTTCATCGACGACTTCGTTTGACCGCACTTGTATAATAAATGATCAATTTTTTTTACCTCTGATAAGGATCGCTCTTAGGAGACTTACATAGGTTTTCTAGAAGTCCCATACACGGTGCTTCGAGTTATAATCTTTATAGCAACGAAATATAGGACCGTTTATACGTCTCTCTGCACTCTACGGATCCGAACACTTCGCATGTAAAACTTGTTACCATGGTCGTACAAGTAGATATTTAGAGTTACTACGTGTTGTGTAACTTGATGTCTTTCTCTTATAGCGTATGCACTATTTATACGTGTACGCTGAGGATCCAAATACAATCACTGAACCATACACGGGGCATATCTTACTGGCATTTTTGGTCCTTCAGCTTCAACTAAACGATACAGTTTATTTTGATGGCCCAACCTGCTGGTACCAAATGATTTGTAGTTCGTGTCCTAATCTATTGTCTAGGAAAAAAAATCGAGTAGTTTTTCATGCTAAGATGCTGTGATGGCTTCGGCTTGCCGCCATTAAAATACGATAGACGAATACGACTCTTCACTCACAGTTCACATTAACGAACAATAGAGATTAATGGACTCCTGACAAACACACTTATATAAACACACTGCCTTTTTTACCACCTTTAACATCCTCTTTTCCAAGGGGACTTAAGACTGCGGAAGGAATGCACGAACATTTTTTGGGATCTTGTTCTGTTTAAAAGACTGATTAGGGTGCAGTTACACGTTTCGCACAGTTAATTATGGCAACTTATTATATTATAACGAGCTTCCTTTCAAAACATTTGCATGGTTTCGCTCAACTCAGTGTACCAAAAATCCCGCCGTCAGTTACGCACGATGTAGTATGCGTACCCAGCTTGGGCAGCAGTAAAGACGTCGACCTTGCGATCCCTTAGGACGGTCCTGGCACGCTCACAACTTTGTACCAAAATAATCCTGTAATTGTACGCCCAGCAGAATCGTTAAAGGACTAGAAATGTTGCGTTAGGATGTTGCTGGAAGTTACATTGTTTCTATGTGTATTTCGAAACAAATATAGAATAATTCAGTTAGTGAGAGGTCACAGCTCAGAAGTTGAACGATTCCTTGTGGTTTTCGGCAGCCATTGTAATACATTTCAGTTTGTTACTCAACGCATTTCCCTTTTATGAAACCCAAAACGGATGATGTTTCTCCTGTGGCTCCGAGCACTTTATGCATGAGTATATACACCATGGTGGTGATGTTCTGGAGAAATAGTTGTAGTTTGCTCATTCGGCTTTAGTTTGTTAGATATGTCGACCTTCATACATGCTTCTGTATAAAAGAGCAGGTGTAAGGATGAACGACTTCGGTTATTACGAAGGTCAATCGGCGCACTCGACAATACGCGTGCCTATCAAAGGTAAGGTCCAGTATTTCGCTGCTATCGGAAAAACCTCAGTGAAAACTTCCCTTGACACCTGAATAATAGATACGGCTCGCAGCTGGCAACAGCATTTTAAAGAAGCTAGTCATAGGGTTCAGGGGCAAGACCGTAATATCAAGAGCTGCTTCCACACACTTCTTTCTATATGAAAACGTTGGTGACTTAATCAGTTTCTAGATACATATTTGAAAATAGACTGCAGAGTCAGTAGTATCAAGCTGTCGGATCCCACAGCTGCATATAAGCCGCAGGGGTAAAAATATGTGACTAAAACGATCATAGACGAATAGTATGTATCTCTCCTTTTTTTGTCACTCATCGATTTTTTTATATGAGCCCATAGGCGTAGGGGCAAATGGTTACGGAAAAGATGAGAAAGTAGATAGACGGATTAAAAGTTTACGACGGCATCTCGTTTACTTGAAATTTTTCAAACTGACTGTTGGCGTGAAGTATTTCACGATTTCCGGTCTTGGAGTTTTTTCGTCGAACACTGTTAGGAAAGCCGTGAGATAAGCGCGTTCAGCTACGTAATCAAGCGGCCTTCAAATGCGTGCCTTTTCATTGCCATTACTGGCGTAGTTTCCACCTTCTTTTCACCTACCATCCCGTATACACGATTTTCCGTGAAATTTAATTGTTGACGCATTATGCGGACCAGGCTCCATTGCTAAGGCACTTGTCTGGTATTGTGAGACCCCACCGATTAATCCCCGTATCATTGGGTCATAATTCGGAAGCAACTTTCAGCGGAGCGATTTGCGATAATTCACCATCGGTACCTTCAAAACCTTGAAGCTTTTCCTTTTGAAACACTCTGTTCGTACGTTAATTCTTACTCGCAGCACTTTTCATTCTCCGGCTGCAATGATATGCTAGAATTTCACAACTCAGACATTCCGCGCTTTATACTTGCTTCCATATTGTTTCATTTATTTTTTTCATGTATTTAATATTCAGTCTCTATTTCCCGACTAAATATGGTCTTCAAATACTCAGGCTTGAAGTATGGTACGATGATGTATTGCGTTATTTAACTTTAGGGCTCAAAGAGTTTCGTTCGAATCCTAAAGCTGCTAATCCCACAAATTACGTGCGCTCCTTTAAGTCGAAGCTCATAAACTTTGAGAGTCTAATGCGTAATTATTGGAGTGCTTCAACAATATATGAAATATGACGGTTCAATGTATACACGTTGTGTATACAACGTCTTAACATACAACTCAAATACGGTTGTTCAACCGACTTATGGTAACTAGCTGCTGCAGTTGGTTTGTTCAGGTGAAACCTTGCGGTATTACAATAGCAAGGTACAAAGTTCCCTGGAACTAATTCTGGTAACATCACATGTACATCTACGGACTTTCTTCCATTAAGGATCGACACGCGTTCCCGGATTAAGTCCTGTATATGTTATACTTCTTGATGTCGAAATTAATTTGCAAGTTACCGTGAAGTGACATTCAAAGCGATATTAAGCTCGTCCAACCCTTTGATGCGGCCCATTTGTCCAAACAGGATGCCCATTTCAATCTGTACGACAGTGTAGCGCATAATCCAGTCATTTCGCTACGAGCCTATATCAGAAGAGACACATACATGATATTGTAACCGTTTACGATATTTTAAATGGGCTAGAAAAAAAAGCAAGTAACGTTGTGATTTCAAAACTTTTGTTCTGATTAAGTTTGTATCGGAAAGTAACTATAAGATTTGGCACCTGCACCAACAATCACCCCCAGGCCGGACATTTACGACTCAGTCGCATCTAACTGAGAATGAGAATTTTTAACGTGCTAAACGTTGCCCCTCGATGGGACTTAACGAAGCAGGCTTTTTATTCCAGGACTCATACGCGTATTGAATGGATTCCTTACCTTTAGGTTAAATTTCGTATGCGCTTGCATAAGGGAAAACCGATCAACTACATATGCAAATAAATCGCCAAAGCAAAAGGGTGAGGGGGGGGGGGGTAGCCCAGCGCGTCGTCCCCCAGGGTTACTTTCTTGCTTGGTTTCAACACTAAAAATCGATCGTATAGCTGGTCTGTTGAATTCGCAAATGGAAAAAGAATGAAAATCAGTGCATCAGACCAGTTACATATATGTTTTACTGCGGTCTCCGAAATGTTCAATACGGTAACCATGCTACGCTTGAAAGTATTTGGTGTACGTATACGGATTTAGCCTTTATCTATCGTTAGTCTTCTGGATGTTCTTTATGAAGTGCGGAAATAGGTACCGCAGATATTGTTCTAAAGTAGCTCTCATTTTGAGGCGCAATGTTAACTAATGAGTATAATTCGTTTATACTGGCGATCTAGACTTCAGATTTCTCATGTCCAGCTCCAAGTTTCAGTAGCAGATATTGAAACTGATACGCGTGAACCTCACAGATTAGTGCACAGCGTGGTCTCGAATGATAATATTTTACCTTTCCTAAACAAACTACAGTGGCCATTGTGTACCACAAATTCTGTAAACTATGCGAAATAATCAAATCTAAAAAGTTATCAAGTCTGTTTTTCTAAGGTAAAGAGTTTTTAGATTTGTAAGCGATTCCTGCGTCGCGATTGCTAAATAAAACAATTCTGTATAAAATAACCTGTTTTAAACGTAGACATTTTCACAGTAGGAAACTGAGCCTGGGAACGAGGTTACAACGAGCCTAATAGGCGCATCTCTCGACCCGTACGGCTATGCTTCCGTAGGCGCCATATATAAGTATCTATATATATTTAGTTATTCGGATTCTGCAACAAACCAACGTGTGGTAGCCTCCCAGTTCGCTGTTTAAGTACGGCCGAAAACAGCTAATCGTGATCGTTCTATCGGATACATAGAACAAACGACAATAGCTTAGGAATGTTAGTATGCAAATAGCAAGACGCTGTGTTTATTATTTGTTTTATCTAGCCAAGTTTCTAATCATTTAGATTTCCCACGTTCTCCAAGTGTTTTTCGTTTCTAGCATTCTAGCAAAGAGTCCTCGTAAACACGACGAAAAATTGGCTCTGTTTTTTCTAGCCGAGTTCAAGCTCTCGGTTTATTTTAATTTGTGCTAAGGCGGGAAAACCTACTCGCGTTTCGGTTGTCTTTCAGTGTTCTGCGAGACTGGCTTCTTCCAGCACGAAACGAAGTGTGTCTACAACCACTTTACCCTGTATCTTTAAATTTGGCGGGCAACTGTGACAACACTGTTTACCTTTTATATTATATATGTTGTTTGCAACAATGCCAGCCTATCATTCGAGTCCTAGACAGAAGCGGCAAAATGGAGGCGCATGAGAATCGTCGAATCGTTGGATCGAGAGCGTCGATAATAGTGCAGTAATATATATAATATAGCGTTATTCATAATAGGGCCTTTTCAAATAAACGCACCATATTTTAAATGAATATACTTCTGTTGCTTCCTAAAATTTACCATGTATCAATGTGTAATTGTTACTAGGTTTTCTACTAATGCGTATATTGTTGCGTGTAGATGCTTGGTATAACTAATTAATGATATCGCCGTGGTAACTAATCCTTTTTTCCGGTTAGGTGCCCTTACCTAGTCGAGCAGCTCTGTAGCCTACGCACGAGTTGGCTTCCCATCTTCTAGCAAGTATTCTATTGGCATCAGGCGAGATATGGCCTTGCTGAAATCAGTAACCTTTGAATGCCTGAAATCGGGCTCGCCCTAGCTTGAACTGAATCTACCGTACGCCGGATAAACTAAATTACAATATTAGCTTGCGGAAAAGGGGCTTCTCAAACGCTGGACTAGCGTGTACTTCAAAAAATGTTAAGATTATGATGTCAGCGTAAGTTTTCTTCTCATCGCTAATTTACCTTTCTCTTGGTTCATCAGTCAGTAAGGATCCATTGTATCAGCACAAACCGACCAGCTGTGAAGAATAATAGTGGTGGTAAGGCACTTAGTGCCCGAGTCGGAACGTGCAGACGGTCAATCGCGCATCTGAAGCTAGCATCTACGGTTATCTCGGTGACGAAAAGATATTTCGTCAAGCTGAAACATGGACGCTTACCGATTCGAACCTGTGATTTCGAATAACAATTAATATATTCGAGAAATTTTACTTACTAGGCTCAAGATCCGATTATCGTCACCGGATAAATGAAACGTCACGGTGTAACATACTTACAGAATCCGTTTACAGGAAGCATAGGCGTTAAACGAAACATCATAAACGGGAAAAAAACCTACTAAGGTTACTGCCTTTAACTGAACTTACTTAGCCATTTTTCAGCGTGTAAGAAAATCTTTTGGTTATGATTGACACTGTTGCACCATCAGTTACGATGCGCTAAGGAAAATCATGTTGACGCAGCAAAGATAGTGCATGCCTCATCGCAATCCCACCTGGGGATCAATGGGGTGGCTTTCTATACTCTAACCTAAAAACTAGTTAACTAAGCCCTATCTCAACATCAGTGCTATGCTATGTGACAAACTATTTTAATCATTTTTTTCCAGTACTCTTCTGCGCAGAATAGAAACATGCTTATACATAATCAACGTTAAGTCTATACCCCTCGAGACAAGTGAGCGGCTTATTGATAGTTCAGGGTCAGTAAATCATCGGGTGAACGTTGAGCATACATAAGCCTTTTGATCCGCGAAACGGACTAGGAGATCACTTTGTTGATGAATTTCCACTGACATGGAATTACTAGACGAAGACGATATGAAATAAAAGGACTGAGATATGGGCAACAGCAGAATTCAATTGATAGATTCCGTTCGATTTATTTTATACATTGCCGTGTTGGAGGCCTGACAGATGGCTCGAACCCCAAACTCAAATATAACCCACATAGAACGAACTATATACATAATAGACCCACACATACGCAAGTTGTACATGATGAGCTGAAATGTCTATCACCTGCTATTGTTTACTGGGAAGCGATTAGGTAAAGGTCACACCACGTCAATAAAGGTCACAATACTCAAGAATATTTTTCAGTTGTTGGCGACAAAAACCATCCGACTTATTGCAAAGTTTCTATTCCTAAGTATGCGTACCCTTTGACGGTCATTTTGCCGTCGATGCGATTTTGGCTTATTTGTAAACCGTCCAGCGCTACAAAAAGGCCGGTTACAATTTTTCGTTCGGGGCAGAATTAGGAGAGCAGAAACGGTAGACCCTAAGCACAAGTTTTTTAGAAGTCGATAGCCACAAAGTTTAAGAGAACTTGACATTTGCAAGCAGGCAGTTCATTGGGCATACTGCACAGTGGATTTACTATTGAAAAAGTGTTTCTAACAGTGACGTATTTTCGTCACGTATGCGAGACCTTCAAATCCTAACTTTATTCAATCCAGGATTTACCAACACACGTTCCGACGTTTTGGTATACCATAAAATTACAATTAGTCGAATAGTGTGGCCGATTTATCGAGCTTTATTTTTTTGTTGTGTCAAGTTATATAGTCACCATGCCTGCTGTTCGAAAGCTACCGCATATTTGTGCAATAATGGTATTTCACACTGGACTTCGTTGGTAAAAGTGCTTCCGTCTGGAAGGTAGAAAAATGCAGATACGGGACAAGCCTATTGTGGTGTACGGAACTTCTGGTTTCCGCATGATTGGTATAGTTGTGCAAACTCATCAGCTCTGCAGACGCGGTATGAGATTTCCCACAGCAGCGTCTCGATAACGACGTTTTGCGTGACTTTTGTTCCCTGACGCACTACTTCTGTCAGAAGCGAAGAAGATCGCTGCCGTTCAGCTAACGCTTAAAAATACGCTTTAAATCTAAGTGATCAGGTATTTCAATCTGCAGCGTATATATCTGTCACGTAGAATCAATAGTGACAATTGATTTGCTGTCTTACAAGATCTTACAAGGTAAATTTAGTTTAGGAGGGACCTTCAATATAATAAGTAGACACGAAGACCGTAGGAATCTTCTTTACCGACCCGTATTTTCGAGGTTCAACTTGAAATGATAGATACCCGAGTGTGCACGAAATTATGATGATTCGTTTCAGGTTTTACTGGATTACACAGTCTATAAGCGGCAGCAAAAAATTGCCTAGTCGTTTGACGGTCGCTCATTTGTCTAGTCAGACAGGCATGCCGATTGGCACTAGGTCGTACTTATTAGACTATTTAGCTAGTGCTGTTCCAACACTCACGTAGATCTCAGAAGGGAGACCAGATAAAATGAACAATCTCAGTAGGCAAGACCAGCAGACGTCATCGAAGGTATGGCCGAATGAAACTACCCTAAAAAAAACTACAAAACTACAAAGAGGACGCTGACCTTCAAAGCAACCGTACCTTCTTTCTCTGGAAGTTGAGGACAAATGCATTACACAGCCCAGACTTCACAGCTGTTTTGTTTATCTGATACTGTGGGACTCTTACCTATTAAACCCTGGACTTCTTGGTTCGGTTATTACTTTGAAGCTACCGCACCTAACAATGTGGTACATTACCTCAGTGCTGCCAGTCAAAGCTGTTTCACATAAAGAGTTATTGGAGCGTGTTTAGACCTTAGGCGCCACTCGGTTATTCACGATATGAGGGCGCGCAATTTATGCGAAGCTAACATACTTCACAGTGATGTGATATTAATGAAACCTGATTGGACGCTACGAACTAACATAGTTTAAGTTGATTTAATGTCAGGAACTATACAGTTGAGCAACTATCGAAGGAAAGTGGATGCACGAAAACGCTTGCCCTATTCCTTACCTACTACTGCCTACTTCAATTGTTGACTGTTGACGATCCGCCGTAAGTAGTTGCATACAACGGTGTACAAATGGCACGAAAGGACACATGATGTGGATCTTAGCCCGAGGGTCGAAATTTAAAATAGGCTGTAGAGTATCAAAGCAAACAGATAGAAACTACAGGTGCATTCCGCTAGAATAGCATCTGCCCGAAGACGTCGTTCGGGGTCTAATGAAGTCATTTGATTAGGCAAATATTATAACCTCGGCATGGAAAGTAGATATTGGCTATAAAAAGTGTATTATTAAAATCGCCCAAGTACCTTAAACTAAGAAGTCTGATAAAGAATAAAATCATAGTGAATGATAAGAACACTATTTGTAGGGTAATCCGTCCGTAAATCCGAAGATGGCTGATGTATTCACAAAAAAACAAGAGAAAGTAGACACCTCCCTGAAAGGAAAGGTGTTAAAATATATATATGTATATAGCGAGCGTCTATTTCGTATGTAGTCATTTACTCAGGCCATTTAGAATGCTATTGCTTTTATCGCTTCATTTTTGTGGAAAAGAGGACGCCAGGCAAGATGGCCGCGACGTATTCCCTCACTGTCATTCTATCATCGGTTTCTATAGATTGCGTGTGGTCAGACGCATGTCTGTTTCTTCATGATTAAGTACATCAACTGATCTGTGGGACGAGTTGAGTTGGTGCTCCAAAGATGTTTCAAGCGTTTATGTGGCCAACACGATCACAGAACGGTATATTAGAAAGCCTGCGAATGTCAAGTCATTATTATATTAGGGGACATAAAGCAAAAGCATCTTAGAAAAAATAAAAATTCGTAGCTAAGTTAGGGAGAATATTATGAAGAAAAGGTTTAACACGACAACTAAACGCACACTGTACTGAAATATCCATTATGTCAGAGAAGATTACATATCGATAATATCTGAGATTAATAACCATTTAAACTTAAGCATGTCCAGATATCTATGATTTCGATGTAAGTTAAACTATCCATATATACGTACGTGTGGCACACGTTTATACGTGCGCCTATGCTTAAGGTAGCATGTTTTATTTTACTATGGTTATCGATCATCTTTCAGTGGAAGAATAATTAATTATCATGTGTAAGCGTCCGTGATATTCAAATGTGTCCTTTGACTGGCTTATTCATTTATTGTTAAGGGTGTTATGATTGTCCTGCGAATATAAGTGACAAAAATGTAAATTTTAGCCTCAGTTATGTGCTAGCGAAATTTTAAAAAAATACTGCTACAAATTAACTGATTTACCTGCTTCTTACAAGCGAGGAAAAATGTACGAAATTGTCTACCACTAGATTATTTAGGCCAGATCAAGAAGGGCTGACTTGTTCTATAGGACTCTTCCAATTTGTGTGCCTATTTCGATTCCAAACTGTGGTACTATAACATAGCGATCACATGGCATAAAGATCCTGTTTCCGATATTTTGCGACAAAATACCTCAATAAATGTTTTATAAACGGCCGAAAATGCTTCTTTTCAACATTTAAGAGACAAGTGTTGCCAACAAATGTTCGTGGCCCACGACTGTTATTCCCTACCAGAAATGCTGGATATAAATTAGCCATTTATCGTAGCCCCTAGAAACATCTATTATAAGAAAAAAAAAAAAACACAAACTTATGTTCGTTCCTTCAGATATAGATAAGTGACACTAGATTGAATGAATTTTGTCAAGTGAGAGCCCCAATTTATGAAGATGGCCAGACGGATTCCTACCGGCAAGGCAAGCCCTCAACTAAACACTGATCCAACGTAATTGTTACAAGTGCTTATATACTGGCCATTTTCGTTACGGAATTCGTGTAGTGTACCGCAGCGGCCTTTTATTAGGGAATTAGCGACTACTACTGACTAAGGATATGGGAATTCTAAATGAGTAGTAGCAAATATTCCTTTGGATAATGGATTGGTATACTTCGTCATAAGTATCCGTGAGCTTTAGTAGTCCGTGTTTTCTATTCGTACCCCTGACAACTTCTGATACTATCAAATGGTGAGTCCTCTCTGTCTTGATAAAAAGAGGAAATTTTCACAAGTTCAGCAGATATCTACGGGTGTCAAGTGAGGCTGGCGTATTGCGCGTGGACCATTTAAGTTCGAAGCTGAAGTCTGTGCGTTTTGTCGGTGCTATATGATGGAAAAGAGGCAGGGCTTTTTCTAGAGGTGTTATATTGACAATTTTGCTTCAGGTGACGCTGAAATTTTCTCTAATAAAGAAAACAGCGTTCAGGACGGCTATACCAGCCTAGTGGTATTGAGGCCTGGAAACGCGCCTTGCACCTATAGTTCATTGCGGCCAGTCATGTTAAATTCAATTTCGAATCTAACATACGTATATTAAGTTAAACTTTGTAAAACGAAATAGCTGACTGTTTTATTGTCTAATTCTGAATATATACATTTCCGTTGTCTCTTCTCTTCTGTTATTACTTATAATAAGGTAGTATATAGCCTATATACGTACAAAACGATCCAGCAGCAATTCTGGTAAGATTGGTTCCGTCCACATTCGAGCCACTATGTGCCTTTCCCATATAAATGAATAATGTGTCCAATAAAACTGTTTGGTTTGCTACTTGTCTCGAAGACTTTTATTTAATCGTCTTATATAAGATATTAGTAATTTGGCTCTCTACAGGGGCCTGTTTCTGAACGATCCAAGTGACACCCCTGCCTTTGTGGCATAATCGTGATTGCATCGATTGGAAAAACTAAAAACGGCCGTCCGTGTTCCCTACTAAGTAGATGCGCAGCCAATCAACACTCATTCAACGCTTTTTCTTTTTATTCTCCCACCTGGTCCAACCTGGTCTAACTGGTCCACCTGCCTGCCTTCCTTCCTACCGGTTTAGATGCTAAGTAATTTTAAATCCCAATAGTAGAATAAGTCTGTTAATTATACCTAAGTAATAAGAATATTTGTATACTCCATTACATGCCGATCGCGAACCTTCGATGTTCCACAGCATAACAACATGCTGAAAGCTAAATTTGTTCATGGCATATTTGTATGCACGGCCTGACGGCCTGCTACTAGCAGGCCACGCGAGAACGGCTCACGTATCTTAATCATTTTCGACCCAACCCAAAAAAAAACTAACCGCTTGCATACTGTTACATAATTTTGTACTCGACACGCATCGTTAAAGCTGTGCATAAATTGATAATATAATAATAAAATAAACAAAAAATAATATTTTTTATATAGATATAGTAAAAACATTGTTATTAACATACGAGCAAAATGCACCCCCATCCGAATACGATGTTGGTTTGTATTGATGTAGCCCCATAAGTACGTGCAAATAGTTTACGTATACATGAATAGAACCTTAAGCTATATAATGATATAAGTCCGATGTTCCTCAGTCAGCCCAATAATCTCGAATGGTCCTTCACTTCACCGAATCAACAACGTTCACTGCAAGACGGATAACATAAAATGCATTTAATATTGTATGAGTATGTACTTTCATCTATAATAGCTAATAACAAATATTTAAACGAAACAAACATTATCAGGTAGCATTAATCCGGTTCAAAAAACCGCGGTATAAAAATGGTCGAAGTTTGACGGCGACCTAATTGTCTGCCTGTTCATGAAGGGGGTAGGCATTGCTGTTCGGAACGCGATGCTTTCGGAAACGGCAAAACATAGCGTATGATATTAACAGATTCAGCTTGTATAGTTCACAACGTCGACGCTGGCCGGGTAATGTAACAGCTTGAGTAACGTTCTAAATAGAGCGTCGTGGTTTTACATGGCCAAAATAGTAACTATCGAACGTGTGCTTGAAAGGTTTTCGGAACGTTCGACTCTCTAAGAAGAGCTGCTTTCTTAAATGAGAGCAGCTTTTCTTAGCACTATGCAAAACCTAACGTTGTTCAACTGAAAAAAGACAAAACATTTTTTTTTTTGTTGTAGAAACCGGATAATGTGAAAAGTAGCTAAATGACAACAGCGCTCATTTAATAGTAATTTTTAAACTCCTTTTCTGACGGATAAGATTTTGGATTAAACAAATTCGATCCCTGGAAATCAGCAATAATTTTGTAGAGTCTATATGCAGCCTTTAGGTTTTACTTCATGTAATATAAAAAGTTCCCGGTGAGGTACTTTCACTGCGTACAAACAATCATTCACATACATTACATAAAGACCGATCGTGATGTCCACCTCAGCCTCACTCTCGTTTAGATACGAACATTGAGGTTTGCCGGATGAAAAGCGCTTCAAATTTACAATTTTTTTATTAACGCCATCTGGTACTCTCGGCCAGGATTCATTGTCCGCTAGATGCTGGCACCCCTCAATAGCGTGTATATTATATAACACAAAGGAAATCACCCCTGTCGCTTGTAGCTACAGCAACCGCTTCGGCTGATATGAAAAGTAAACCAAGGCAAATAAGTACTAAAATTCCAAGGGCTTCCGATAGCGGATAGCTTGATCACTGATAGTCCCACGACCTTTACATGGTTTTGGTGGAAATGGTAACAATAACGTCCTGCCGATGCGTACACACGGGTCGCTTAGAGACGACGCGTCCACGAAACATAGCGTTTCGGATATGCCACGCGATACAGACGAGTATAGTAGGCTATGAACGTTTCATATGTTTGTTAGAGGAGAAAACGGCCTAGATCGAACCATTGCAAGCAAGCTAACAACAATGGCTTGAACATGAAGACTCTACATTGGTAAAGTAGATGTCATCAGCAGACCAGTTTACGTAGCCGAGAAACTGAAAATCCTCTAATTACGTTCAAAAGATAATAATTTTTCTTTTTATCGATATATGCACAAGTTTTTGCCATGATAGTTTAATTATGAAGATTGCAGTGTACACTTAGAGTAGACTGGCAAATTTATCTTCTACGATTTTTCCCTTCGTTGTAAAAGTCTCATTATATAGCCTTCTTGTTTCCTTTAACCTAGCAGGTTGTCGTCGTTCAATTATGGCGACAATCCTCTTCTTCTATGTAGAGTACGCCAAGCCACTCTTGTATTAGTCGAGTCGTCAATTGCTGTTAGATAACGTACAGTTAACGGGGCTGTTATAAGAAAGGATTACAGTAGCTCACACAAATTGAATGTACCTAATTAATGGGCACACTATATAACAAGTTCCTACAAACGGCGGAATTTCATTATCCATTTTTTGTCGTACTTATGAGTTGGGCATGTGTTAGGAATATTATGTGTATACATATTTTTCCTCTCTTGGGAAAAGAGACCTTGCTAGTACTATAAGGCCGTTGTATATGAGTACTAAATATTCAAACACACACTGTGTGGTTCAGAGTTCATCTGTGATCCAATACATCATTGGAAGCGATGAAAACCCCTTGCCGATTGTAACTAGAAGGAATTCACTGTATTCTCGCCTATATATCTATATACATACATACATACATATATACCTGTTATCTGGCCAGTAATTTCTCGTTGTGTGGTTCGTTCTGCGTGTAAAGGCATTTATATATCAGATGTAAAAATAGTTTGATCGAGTAAGACCAGCCCGTTCCGAGGTCAGCGATTCCATGGAGCACCATTTAATTTATGGAGAGAAATAACACAAATAATAAATCAGAACTAGTAATTCATCATAGGACGAAACTGTATTACCGGCACCATGCACCTTTACAAAGTCAGCCTGCCCACCCCTGCCCTGTCGCCTGCCTTATTGGTGATGATAGCTCGCCAAAGCGTCACCATTGAAGTTAAGAGGATCTCAAAGGTCGCCACATTTGCGTATCTCATGCATAGACATTTTAGTTCAAAAGGGCCGACTACGAATCACATTTTGAAGCCGCAAGTATCTAAAGACTTCTCACCTGATCTATCCGAAAATGTACTGTGTCCTTACGAAGCCCGCGCATACATAGGTGCTGCGTATGTCTAAAAGATTGTGAACATTTAGAATGTACTTAAATGATATGGGCCTGATTTAGATGAAAATACGATCTTAGATTAAGCATGCAGCTAAGCTTAAAACACAACAGAGTAGGACGTGCGATCAACTTCCTGAGAAAATTATCTTCGATATTTTTCGCGTGAAGGCCGCGTCATACTTGCCAGCTGGTATGGTCTCCTGCATATTTTTCTAAAATACCAAGGTAAAAGCGTTTTTAACAGTAACACGTGCAGTGCTACAGAATCACCAGAAGCTGTCGATGTCAGAGCGACTCAGCTGGCACTTGATAGTGTCACTTGATGAAAGAGATGCGACTAGTTGTTGTGAAGTTGCGCCTTTTTTTTTTTTCGTTGTTTTCACTCGGCTTCGCGAGAACTAACGAGTAGGTTGGATAGACCGCTCTACAATCGATTGTACACAGCCACACAGAAACACCTTTACAATACTGAGTTTGTTCAGTCGCGTGTTTTTGACATGAATTCTATTGTCTAAGGTTGTCGCGCCTTGCCGCCTTCTAACGTAGCTGATACTGCCAGTTAAATCGGTCCGGTTGTCTTACGATCGACGTTTCTCTACCGGTTCTTTCCACGTGCGCTTCGTTTATCGTAGTAGGCGATTCAAACCCTACAGCTTGTACGTAAAATAGACCAAATATGGCAGCAAATGTCGTGTTCGTGAGTAACTGTACATGGACAACTTTTTCACTGACGTAGTGATATTGGCCAGGTTCATTGTGCCTAGTACTACATGTTGTACACGGCTGTTCTGCGCAGCTTGTCGTCTCCAAAATGCGTCGTCGCCGTTGTTGTTGGTCCTGTAATATTAAATTTGCCCAGGTGCACGGTAGGAAGTGGGATTTATTTTCAAGGGTTTCATTTTAAAAGGTGACCACAAACTGGTTGCCTACAATGGTACACAACTGGTTTGTGTGTCTGATTTCATGCGTTTCTAAAAACAGTGAAATTTAACTAACTGGTTATTTTACATGTAATAACCACTATACAGATTAGCTTTCCAAGCCGGTCAGAAATTGTTGCTTGCATCTATCGAAGATGTATGTAAAATAGTTATTTAAATATGAGTGTGAGATTAGAGTTGATATTCAGGTCAGGCCCGAATTCGCACACGTTTATCCAGTGAACTCTAGTTAGTGTAACTTCGATGATGGTACCACCAGATATCAAAGCAGCCCAAAGTTGACTTTCTATTTCGAAGTTTGACAGGATGGGTCCAGAGTCAGGGTCTGCATTTGTCATCTCACGCTTTATCAGCCTCTTCAGATCTAACAAAATGTTATGAGCCGCTAACGTTGAGGCTTGTCCATTGTTCAACTATTCTTTTCATTATGCTAAAATTATTTTTTCAGAAACGTCCTTCTCCTATTGTACGAGCAATGATAGTCATATGTTAAAGTTGACTTCTAGTAAAATTTTCCATTTTATTACTCTTAGTAGTACGCATGTAGCCTGTTCCTGCAAATGATTTGTAGCGCGGCTTGCTCGCAGCTGTGCGGAAAATTTTTCTCGATTTTTGGGTCGAATTTTCACGCAACGGAGCTTGTCCTAGCCATGCCATACTTCACGTGGCCGCCCATAACGTGGTCCATGGTTCAGATAAGGCACTTCTATTTTAGAACCCAGAAACCTGGTGCAGATAATGCGTTTGGCTACATTAAGAGTGCCTTTGCTTGCTCTTTTTTAGCGCTTCATTATGCTATGGATTTACATAACAACAATGCAACCTATAACGTTTTTACTAGCTTACTTCTACACTACCTGTATTGACCATCTGAGCTTACGCTAATTAATTTGTGCGCACTTCACGCTCTTCTCTTTCGACCCAGATAATGCTTCCTCTGCTCAATTTCCTCCAATCTCGTAATGAAAGGTAATATTTTCGATAGTTTTGCCTTGCTTGTCGTACTCTCTCCGCGCAGACCCTTCATCGTCTTCCCGGTCGTGCTTGACTGTCGAAACGTTCATGTTTACCATGCCAATCCTATTACAATATATTCCAATAGACCTGGTTTTTCCGGATGGTGGTAGAAAGGACAACGAACCTTCATTTCACTTTTCCTGTAAATATTCAGATTTGTTTATATTTGCATCTCCACGGTTCACCATGGTTGACCTCTGAACGTCTTAGAATTACTAATTATTTTTTTAATTCATTAACACTTTTTACTTGATAATAATAATATACCGGTGTGGGTTTACGTTCCACTTAAAACGCTTTCGCAGACGACGCTCTCTCTTTTGTCATTTGTTACTCGTTCCTGCCGATTGCTATTCCCTTAACAACAATACGATTGAATGCCCTTTGTTGTACCTTCTTAGTAGTTTCAATTGCCCTGTATATTGACGGTTTGGCTTTTAGGCAGAAGTTTCATTGCTCCAAGTCCCTCTTTTCTCTACACAATACGAAGCACTTATACATAATTAAAATGGACTATCACAAACATTCCAGCTGAGCGCTATACTTTCTCTATGTGCTTTACTAGGTGCTTCAGTAGCATCCAGCATTTTTATCCCGTTTGTGTATGCTACGGCAGCTTTCTTCATCACGAGTTCTGAGTATACTTTTGTTTTCTAGTTCTGCCCCGTCTGAGTTACCTTTTGTTTTAGAAATGCTACCTATATTCACAGGCTCAGTTTCTTAATCCCTGTATCCTTTTGATATTCTTCTTTTTATCTTCGCAGAGTTACTTCTACTTGCCCCGCGTTGCTACTAAATGGAATCCTTTTGGAAATTACCTTTTGTGGTTGAAAGCGAATTCATATATTCAACATTTGCTGTGATTCAAAGGCGTCTCGCGTTGAAGCCATTATGGCATCGGAGTACAGTTGTACAGGGAACCTGAGGATAATATTTTGCCTGTTCTTTTATCCTCTATTTCAAAACCTACTCGCGAACATTTCACTAAATATTGATATCTTTAAAAACGGCGAACGATTTTGTCTGATAATTTCGTTCGATAATGTTTTACTTGCAACCTTGTTGCAGGTATCGCAAGTCTCTAGAGCTAGTCTCTTTGATCTTTTCGTTGATATACAATCTGTGTTACGGACGACCCCTTGGGGTCTGATTTTAAATCACTTTTCTAACGTTTTGACTCCACTTGCCTGCTTGTATATGTTTGGATTTGCCGAGTGTCTTTTTTCGGTGTATATTTCCCTTTTTCTTCCTTCAGTCGTTTCACTTCTCTCGCAAGATCATTTCTTGATCAAGGCCAGACCCTCTGCTTCGCTTTGGCAGTGGCAGATATCCCTTTTTTGCAAGTATTCCTGTGTGATTATGGTTACATCTTACTTTATTTTGCATTAGATCATCGACATTCGCTAGATAGTGGTAGCCAACCTGTTATTTTCCGTGCACGTGTTTTTTCTCTACACTTGAAGCACAAATCCAAATTATACCAATTAAGATACTGTGTTGAGAAAATCTCTCACTTTTTATAAAGGTTTTCATATTTAATATTACTTAAGGTACCACATCTTAACTTTGTACTACTTCTTTTTACCGTTGTTATATAGCTTCATTACCCCATCTTTATTTTAATGCATTCCTGCTTTACCAGTACTTCAACCATTTCGAACTAATTTCAAGTCGACGATCCTCCCAGTAACTTTTTTTTATATCTAAAGGGGGGGGGGGGGGTAGAGTAGAACACATTTATTGACGCTGATTGGACGTGTTTGCCTGCTGAACCTAGGACGAAAGAGTAATGGTTTATGTTCGAATCCGGGCGTGAACGTGCATCGTTTTGTGCGAAGAGCCGGTCATCGGCTGCAATGCCTGACGGCTCAAGTAGCGGACGCAAAACACGAAAATAGTTAGCCTTTGGCATAGATTACCCCCACGATAAATATCATATTCGTAAACGCATCATTATGTAAGCGTCCGTTCTTTTGGCTTGTGTGCGGTGTCTTTGGAAAATAAGTAATTTCACATTTTTAATTGACGGGTTCGATAAGTATGCTGCAAGTCACACCTTGCTTGGAACACCGTTAAGAAACTAATTCAGGAGAATAAGATGATTAAGCAGATCGCTCTTCTATACAATCTCTGATCTGTCCATATCTTTAGCATATTCGACACTAGTAGAAAAATGAGTTTAAGCGTGCAGCAGGTAAAAAAAATGTGTTGTTATTGCGTTATGAGTGTTTACATGGATCTTTGTGCTTAGACGAATCAACTAACCTGTTATTAAGGGCTATCGGCGCAGTTTAAGAATAGAACTTTAACGTCTGTGTACGTACATGTGAATATGCAAGCACATACGTAGTCAGCCATATTCTTTAGTGTCTTGTTCTCAGATAGCTGCGACTCGGTTAGCCATGGAGGCTGTCTCTGTTTATATCAGTCCCATGTGTTCCAAAGGATATAATAGGTTCCTGAACTGGCATATTTAGACATGTGCATTGTACTCTTTTGGGCCTTCGGTTCGAGTGGGCCTGGCTGACATTTCAATTACTGGCCTGTTCCTGCATCGATTACACGGCTGGTAAAGGCTCCACTCATGTTAGTTGTCCGACTTCCAGCTGCAAAGACAGGGCCTTTGATTACTTCAATAATAGCCTGAAAGTGGCGTTTAGGGCCACTGAGTCCGAATCTCTCCTTTGCTGTGTATAACATCTACCTTTTGTTTAAGTTAATTCTGCTTCAGCTGTTCTTGCTCGAACCCTGCAAGCATAGATATATCCATTCATACATGCTTTACAGTGCGTATGCATATAAGGAAGAGAAATATTGATTTACACGAGCCTTGCCCACTGCATAACCGTACCAGTATTCGAGACACATAAGGGTCCCTGTAGGTTTATAGAAAGATTTATGAAAAACGGACTCAAGCAGACATTCCGTAATTAAAAAAGCATAATACGATTCGTTGCGGGTGGCTTCGCTCTCGTGACGGCCATGCGCGGAGCCAAAATTGAATTCGATTTCAGTTCCAACCTAGAACTGAACGCCTTACAAAGAATTCTGATATTTAGCCCATTTTTAAAATCTCCAAACAGGTGGAAATATTATTAGGACATGACGTCATGCAAACCGAGTCATAATGCATAATAAAATTCATTACTGTTTAATTCTATCAAGGAAGAGTTAAACAACAGAGTAAACTATGTTTATAAATTCAGTTTGTCTTTCATTGGCTATTGCGCCACGGGGCCACAGCTAGATGTTTGATCCTTTTGTTTTTTTTTTTTTTCGTTTGCGCATTTGGATGCGTTTAATGATTTAAACGCTAGCTTTCTGACAAAAATTACTATCGTACAAAAGAACTTTAGGTTGAATCGATCGAGAGTAGGAAAATTGCAGTCAAGACCGAGGATTCTCAGGCGGAAATGCCGGATGTATTCAAATGTGATTGCTAACAGTCAGTTCGCTTGATAACGAAAACTTCCGGTCTAAACGGGTCGTAGCCAAGGGAAGCGATATTCTTCGTCCGAATGAAGAGTTCAGGTGTAGCTTTGAATGACGAAAGTTGTAGAAAAAAAGGTCAGTTTCTTTTTTCAATATCTAGTTGAAGGCTGAAACAGAAGTATAGAATGGAGAGGATCCTAGTAAGTCAGTACCCGAGGCTGAGTGACACATCTGCAAAAAGTTTGTTTGAAAAAAGTTAAATCTGTTGCGTGTTAGGCTGCACGCGACGGGGCCTACTTTAGACATTACGTGCTATCGACATCGGCAATCTGCTATGGAAATAAGAATGGACGTGCTAACCAGGCATTTCCTCCAAGACTGTGATAACAACTACTGATGTTTTCGCTAAAGCACCCAGACTTAACCTCGGATTTATCTTTTTTTATAACGTCTCCTGTATCTACTCCTGAATATTTGCCCTGCATAAAGTTTTCGGGTAACTCAAGCCATACTATTTTTGTCTATCTCCGATATCGGCTGATTACGTCCTGTACGGCCGGATAGATAGATATATATATGCGTGTGTGCGTATATACATATATATATATATACGACTTCCTCTTTTCAGCACTATCGGTGAACGCTGCGGAAACGGATTTTGCTCACTACTACTCATAGTAGCGATGTTGACATGGCCTGTAGCTATTTGCTGTTCAATTCAAGAAATATTATGTTTGGTCTAGCAGACGGCAGCTGTTCTTCCAGTTTTTGTGCCCCCTGCTCTTCCAATGTAAGCTTATCCGCAGATATGCTTATGCGGTTGTGATCGTTGCTCGAAGTAGCATTCGTAGCTATCCTCGATAGCGTCGTAATAGAGTGAGCATCGGTGGTTCTTTTCCGCTGCAAACATGTTTATAAAGCAAGCCGATAAAGATAGTGCAATGATGCCTCTATACGGACTGACTTTGTCGCGCGAAAGTAATTTGACCTAACCCACGTGGTTACAGATTGAGGCCATCTATATAGTTGGCCTTAACTTTGTTAACTACTAATATAAAATTTGCATTCACGTACGCGAAAAAGGGGCCTGTCACAATATCTAGTTATAACCCCTTAATGAGACAATTGTCTGCATTAAGAGAAGCTAACAGCCCTTTTCCGACTTGCATTGGTAACCTATTCTTTACGAAATAAACAGCTGTACAGTAGTTGGGACGGATTATCAGTGTCCTGGGCCCATTAGACGCGCAAAATGGAAACAGGAAGGCGACGTTCTCTACTCTCCATAATGTGCTTTTACTGAGCAATGTAGAGTTCTATTACGGTTTCTAGAAAGAGAGAGTCTGGGGTCTGGAAAAGTCCCTGATCTTCCGACTTGCTCTTCTTTGTTCTTCATCTTTTCCTTGGTAAGGCTATGCTACCAAATTGTTAGCTCGGACTCTATCGTATTCCTAAACAAACTACGCAGGAACCTGGGCTCCTTAGTATATGTATAGCTAGCGCTACATAGAATCTGTTGCTGTAAATAATTAACGCCTCATACCTTCACGTAGAACTGACTCTTAATAGCGGGCCCTAACGAGAGAAATATTATTATCTGTCTAACCAATTGGGCCTTTTTGGCAGATGTTCTTTTTCAGGCACACAAGTATTGTTTTGACCTTTCAGACGGAAAATGCCTATGGCTTTAAGCAGTGTAACCTTAAATGTTTACCAGCACTGAGGCAGTGAAACGGCTTGGTGATTGAAACCAGAACTAATAGCGAGTTTTATGAGAACGCGCAACGTATCGTGTGGCTATTTGCTATTTTAATATGGGAGTGTACATTCTATCTTGTTGGCGTGTGCACAATAAAAGTCATACATTTCTATTTCCGAAGTCAATTTCTTTCTTCAAGCTTAGTCCGCACATATACTGCACACGATTGCTTCGTAGAAGAGGTTAAAGGTAGCTCAAAGCTGATTGATTTTTTTTTATAAAGTCTGTAAACTCTTCAATTCCCCAACGCATTACTTTGCTATAAACAAGATAATTAGCACCAACATAGACGGATATGAGTTCCGCAACTGCTGGCTTCTTCTCGGGCGCAATCTACTCGACTAACCTTCATGCAGCTTGTATGCATCCCTCAGCTTCATAACCATCGAATCGTTACATAATTCTTCTTCTTTTTTTTTTAAATAAAAAAATTGCTATGCACTTTATCACTGTTAACTATGGTGTCCAATTATTTGTCTCGTTTTCCCTGTATTCTATGCCGGGTAGCGTTCCGCAAACTTCGGAGACGAAGGGACAATGGCTAATTTGTTATACTACTAATACTAGCAGTTGTGGCCTGTTCCCGCTAAAGAAGGACGCAAGTTTCGCTATGACCGCCGAAAAAATTGACTGTACAATGTTCATAAAAAAATAACGAAGTTCTTTTTCGCATTTTGCGAGATTTGATCCCACAAGGCATCAAGAATATGCTGCTTTTCTTTATATTTCGGGACATCCGCGGTACTTTTCACCCGCTATCAAATCACCACTTCCTCGAAGGTGAAGATAATATTTTATAATGCTAGCAATAGAAAGACCATTGTAGATTGTCAAAGACATAGGCTAGCTATTCAAGAATAGCTTCAAAAGCATTAAACTCTATCCTCATAGCGTTATCAGAATTGGCTTATATAAACACTAACGATTGTTACCTGCTCTGAATAACCGAAGAAGTTCGCAACCAGTCGCACTTTTTAACAAGGGTGGATAAAAAAAAAAAAAGAAACTACAGATTAGGGTGTGCTTCTCGCGTTGGTGAAGTAATTAAATATTTTGCCTGTTATCGCATCGCGTCTTATAGTAAAATTGCGTAATTGCGATATTAACGGTCTATAATCTTCCTAGGTTTAAATAGTAGCCGCTGATGTTCAACAGGAACTTCGTCGGTTTTTGTCACGTGACCCCGGTGCAGCGTATGCCAAACCGTGATTTGGTAAAAAATTTCTTGACTACATATACGCTAATTGTGAAATATTGATCCCAAAAAAGCAGTAACTTTGCTAACAATTTTTCTCACTTTCTGATATGGCTATTCCTGTATAAGTTGAAATATACGCGTATCATATTATAGATAAATCAAAATGTAACGACAATAACAGTGGTTCCTTCTCTAGTCTTGCGTACCCGTCAAATAGGGCCACTGTAGAATGACATGATGGGCGTGGGTTTGCACCTGGAATTTACTAATGTAATTCTCCCATGCCACTTTTTCAAGTAGCAGAAATTCCGCAAAGAGGATATCCGTGGCCCTTGACAACCATAATAATCTCATTGCTGCGATTCTATCAACACAGATTATGTACTTTGCAAGGAACTTCCTGGAAACACTGGCAAAGCTACATCGGCTGCCAATGTTAGCCATAAGGTTAAAGTATCTAGCACGACTGCTCGAGATAATCAAATAGGCTTCAATGAAGTAAGTTGAACATGAAATATTAACTAGATGAAGGTTTTAATTAACTAATTCCACTATTATTAGTTCTCGCTTAAGATAAGGGTGATACGTTTTTTGCGTGTTAGCATTGACACAAGAAAGAATTGAAAAGCTAATTAAGGAACTAATGCTATTTTGCATGTCACCCTAATACCGCACCTGATATTATCTACAACCGATCTCAGTCCATGTAATGGGTACCCTTCTGGGTATGACTCCGGCAAGCACACACGACTTGTCACGGGTGTACACGGCCTTATGATCGATCGAACGACACGCTGATCCGAAATCCAAGGCTCTTTGTTTCGAACATGCTTCTCACCCATCGACCGTTTAACGAACTCGTACGGCCGAGGCGCTACCGCCTAAACGGTCCGTACCGACTATCGCGGTAATGTATGATAAGGCACGCTTGGCGTCGTAGACGCAATGATGCAGCGTCAGCTAGTTTCTAAACTTGCTACAGAGACGCTAACGGCAAGGTCGATGTTGACAAAGTTCAATAGCCATTGAAAGCAACCCAATCATCCGGAACGATGAGTACTGCCGAAGCCGAGCGGGACGAATGAACTCCATTGGCAACCGTGTCGACTCTTAAAAACATTTCCCTTGAAAGTGGCTGATAGAGATGAATAAAACCTTATAACGAACTAGCACTGCTCAGTATGGGCGCCGGACAACCATCTTTACATCCATGATAAAGTACAAATCAAACCTTTGATATTTTCTTCAGCATGTTTTGTACCTAATACAAATCCATTAAAACCCGGAAACCAGATATTCGTCTGAAGCTAACCTTTATGAAACTGAGGCACTTGTAGGATCAGCGATATCATAGAAATTTATATTACAACATAAAACGCATTCCAATGGTTAAGTGATCAATTTAATTTTTCCAGCTACCACTTTTAAACAAGGAACGACCGCGAAAGGAGGACGGCCAGATGAAATCAATGGAGTATCGTTGAAGAAACGTCGACACCGTGTGACCTGTATTAAACGGAGAAGGACGTATTTGCTTAATATATCGAAGCTACAATAGCATTGTTTTTTCTTAAAAATGAATGACTCAGTATTTCTCCTGTTGGTTTATCGTAGGGTATCGTATCAGCACCGCACCCGACAGGCAGCCGACTATGTTAGAAGCCACCACCTCAACTCTTCTGCACCTACGAGCGTCACCAGAATTTTCAGCACCATCGTCAGCTTCAGGCGTCTAGTAGTCTCGAATCTTTTAATAAGCTACTATTAATTACGATGCGATCTATGTCACAGCTCATGATGCATCATCGATTTCCTGGCGACAGGCTATATATATATATATATCCCTTCGCAGCCATTGTTGCTTGGTCCAATTGAAGATGCGTTGACGCCACACCTTTTACGATGATTACCCGATACTGCCTCCCCTAATGTAATGGCGGGAGCTGCCGCTGTCGGCGTCGTGGGTGCTGAGGTCGCCGAACTGGAGGTGTTTGCCAATGGCAAGACAAGCGGGATGGTAATAAAAGCAGATTGCCACGATTCTTCGTCAATCTTTATTTGAATAGAATCAGCGTATGACCCTGCAAAAGGTTGATGCCTGGCTGCCCTAAATGTGTGTGAACATACGACATCGAAGAAGGCAAAGATAAACGATTTATATTGAAACTTGTTGACTGTTAAATTGTACCACACATCCATACGATCTGTGTGTTTCCATAGGGAACAACAATAACTGATGCGACAAAGTACGAATAGTAGAGCAATGCGGAATGGGCTAATAGGTCAAAAGGGTTTTCACAAAAGGTAGGCCACTGCACAAACAATGACAAACGATAATTAAATTCATAGTATATTATGATTAAGAAAAACGCGCAGTCATTTAGAGGCGTCATGTTAACTATAATAACACATTAAAATTCAGCTATACAGTACGGAATCATAATGTATGTCTCACAACCTATCACAGTAAATGTCTTCGTAGCCTTTGTACATATAGCATTGATAGTGGTGTGCTAAATCCGTAGTTTAGATGTCGATTCAACCCATATATATTCCGTAGTAGTCTTCAACGCATATGGGAACTCTAGTAGCATGCAGTTATTGACTATCTTCCCGATTCTTCGTTAGCAACTTTTGAGCCTTTCATTACGTAACGGACAACATATTTATAGGAAAGCTTTTGCCGACGAGAATTTCGCATGCTCATTGAGCTATGCGTGTGTAGTTCCTGCTATCTTTTTTTAGCTAGCTTAGTTTAACTATTATACTATATATAATGGCAACAAGTACATGAAAGGACGACGGCATTGACCCAGAACGATGCTGTTTCAAACCCTAAAAAGAAAAGGCGAGGCTTAGCACCATTCACATAGATTGTCAGATAAAAAAAAATAGAGAAGAAAAATGATGTAACACATCTTACATTTGAAGTATGATTGATGATTAATTGACGGCTATTGCGAGGTGACAAGAAACAGTTGCAAAGAGTCCGCGGTATTTTATATTTCTAGAAATTTTCCGCTGGCTTCTAGAAAGCTAATACAGGCACACGAGGCCTATTAAATAGGCAGGTTTAGATTTTAGAAATTGGCCATTTGTTATCGTTTGACCTTCTGACAAGAGAACGACTTTGACAGGAGCCAAATGAACAACCATTTTTCTGTTTTTGCGCGGATAGAGCCATTTTACATAGTTGGCACTCAGACACATCTACAGAAAACAATTGTAGCCAACTGTGTGACGGAATAATCAAACAGACGTAAAGTGTGGTTGTCATTTACGCAAAAAAGGTTTATTATGTTACGACTTTAACATCGGTAAGACGCACACGAGCTTATGGCGATATATATATATTTCTTTATTGTATTCGGAAGGATTTTTTTGCCTGTATTATCGTACGTTGATGAATGGCAATTTAGTAATTAACAAACGACGGCTGACTCAGTTTATTAAACCCTCAGGAACGACTCAAGATAATTGGAAATTAAATAGCGTAGTCGTAGTAAGAGGCCGCTATGAATAGAAAAATAACGGAACACATTTACTTCTACCGATAATAAATTTTGCCTCCACATATGAGCCTGCCTTCGATATTCCGCTAAAAATATTCATTGTAATTGATTGCAGGTAACGTTTACAAATCCTACGATTCTATGAACCGCTACCTGTTACGGATCTCCGCCTCGCCGGATTTGCGTATTCACGACATAGGATCTGACCCAATTTCTTTAGATCTCCAGAAATGCAGCGTGCTTTTCAATTATAATTAGCGAGCTTCTTTGTTCCTTTGTTTCTGTTTCAAGGAACATCAGTGGCTAGATTCCTAGCAACCCGCACAGAACTGACTGGACTGACGTCAAACGTCATAATGCAATAATAGAATTTATTGAAAAATCTGCAAACAGAGAACCGTATCTATACGATTTTAGGTAAAAGCTTTTTGGCCCCATGTCCTGGTGTATAACGCATATGCAAAAGATGTTGTATCCTTTCAAGTGGCTTCTGTGTACTAGAAGGGCCGACATGGGGCGCGATTATAATCAACTGTGTGAATAGTAAAATCCGGTTCGAACCTTTGATCAGCCAGTAACTACTTGCCCTATTGCTCCTGATAGCTGCGTAACGTCTAGAGTCAATGGTACTAATATAGGCCATAAGTTGAATAGTAAAGGTTCTCAACTGATAGGACTCAAGTTTTTTTGCTTCGATATAAAGACACTTAAACACTCTACTATTGTAGGCGGATACCTTGAAATGTCAGCGTAAATGAGAAATCCTGCTTTTCCATTTCGTACCATTACAAATACCAAAGGAGTCGAGAAACGCTGAAACGGGCTTTAGCTATATAGAGTTGAGCAAAAAAAGGAATGATACTCGCATATTTGTCTGGACACAGCGTACGTTCTTTCTTAACGTATGCTACCGTCACGATGAATACAAATGTATAACGAAAGAAAAGCAAGGT
>NW_019213123.1:168377-189666 GCF_002532875.2 Varroa jacobsoni
GAGACAGTGTATAAATGCTTACCTACCTGAACTAATGTTGAATACGCAATCGAAAAAAAAAGCAATAGTCCAGTCCTTTGGGGAGATTCGGGTTAAAGACGAACGACCAACGGGACCTTATTTCCTCCGACGCTCGACAGTTATCAACTGCGAAGGACACCGTGATAGTACCTGTAATAGATGATTCAGTATGAAGTAGAGCAAATCAGGACAGCATGTAGAGAACAGCTTGTGTGTGAACTACTACATAAATAGGACCAGCCACATCCGCTGTCACCCGGCTGAAGTGACTAATCCCTGAATGGCTAAGTAGTATATGAGTAAGAGACAGGCAGGATATAATAAGAATAAATCATTTTTCATTCTGAATGACTTTATGGCACTTCACTGGCCTACTTGGGTGAGTGCAATAGTAATCTTGCGATTACGTACGGAAATAACTTGGTTTTTAACGCACTACTTAATAACAAGTGTAATTATCTCTAAATTACTGGCCATATTAAGAAGGTTTCCGACGGACAAAATGTACAATGTATGTATATATATATATATATATATATATATATATATACATACGAAGACGAAGCATTCTTGTTAACGGATGTTAAACGGATGACTTCGTCGCTCTTCAGAGGCCGGGAGACACTTTTCAAATTTTTTTGTAGATTTTATCGACGAGTAGTGTAGATTATAGTAACAAAATAGGATCAAGTTCAGTATGGAAACAACGGACGATCCCAATGACAGTTGTATCCATAAAACTTCTTCATCTCTCTCGAAGCCTTCAGAAGAATATCATAGATCAGATAATCAGATCAAAGCCTTGGTAAACCAGATAAAAAAAAATGGATCAACTCTCTTATCACTGCTACAGCTATTATTGCGGTTACCGTAAAAACGCAGAAAACGATAATTTGATGCCTTTAAATGGTTGTAGAAGGGCAGCTCTGTTTGCTTTTATGTAGCACAAGCAAGCCACCAACAACAAAGAGAAGGAAAAATAGCAAAAATAATAAACGTTAATAACGAGATCGCTTTTGTTGGGCAGTGCTCTAACGAACAGGACTGGGTCAGTCTTGAATAGAAAAAATACGTAGAAATCGAATCTCAATGGCACGTTAGTCTATAGCTGCGGCGGACTCAGTGGTTGATTAGCTTTTATTTAGCAGTTTATTAGCTAAATAATGGTTTTTCCGTGTGAACTACTGAACAGGTAATGAGCGCTTATAACGAAATGGAGCAGATATATTCAAAATGTATCACATATAACCCGTTAGAATAAGTAATAGACTGCATCAAATATGTATTAAAGATACATCTCATGTAAATATTACAATCTGGCTCCAGGGGTGAAGTGTGAAAAAAAAATATTTACGTCCGTTCGGATAATTTGAAGATGGCGAAATAGGTTTTGGCCATTTCTAGTAAGTAGGCTTAGCCTAACGAGAAAACTTCGTGCGGAACAACTTGGATCCGGAAATATTTTAACTACGAAAAAAAACTTTGACCGATGACACAAACTGTGCTATCTAGTAGAAAATGCTGAGTTAGGAATAGTTATTTAATATTAAGCATCAAAGTGATTACAGTTTATACCGCTAATAAATCTGCGCGCTGGGGTGGATTATTCTGGGACGCAATAATTGATTAAATTAAAGAAAGCCTATGTTATACAGGATGACATCGTGACGAGCCTGCGTCGAGCCTTTTCCAGCTGATAGGGCTAACCTCATTTCGTACTTTGAGTGCGTATCGGCTTTATAATATATCTAATTAGAATTGGCAGTTAAGAAACTGAACACAAGCTATAAATACTAGACATTAAGAACGTTATTATAAATATATTTACGGTATTAAAATGGCTTTGTGTATAGGGCATAAAGCTCTTCAGCTATTTTTAATAATAGTATCTGCGAATAGTCTGCACATACGTCGACGGTAACGGGATGATGCGTGAAGTTAGATTACTGGAACCGATTAAAATTCCTATTTTCGAGTGTCGTCGTGTTACTCATGCAGCATATCTATCACGAGCAGCATCATAACAAGCGTCATAACAAACAGACACTTCAACGACAGCTATATGAGGAACGAGTTCCGTCGACCGCTGCCGTTCGTAGCGTCTGGAGCCTACGTTTATGTTTCTCTCTCAGTGTCAGCGTTATCGTACTCTGCATACCTCGTCGAACCATTTTTGCCGACCTATCTGCTCGCTAAGCTTGATGCGAGGTTAAACCCTCGATTAGCAGGAGCGACGGATTGTCCACTCGGGAGCCGTCTTAAAGAGAGGAGATACATAGTAATTCTGAGAGACATGTATCATTTTCGAGCAGTTCTAACCGTAGCCTTTTGCTGATTGAGACGTTCAAGGATAACTGTGAACTGAAAGTTCTAGTCCGTGAAAAGTTACCACAAAGACTCTTTGCCTAGATTCGAGTTAGGTTAACCACTTTTTTCGACTCGCTTACCTGTACTAGGTAAAATACTGAAAGCAGTAGAGTCGATGTCACACGAAGCCTTTGGGAGAACCATCGCTAGCCGCTTACATACCCATGTAACTACTGCAAAGTTTCCATATCTGAAATAAAAAAAAAAAAATATCTTCTGCGCGAAAAACTATGCCAAAAACCCGATATGGGCTTTAACAGCGACAAGCTATAACATGGCTAGGATACAAAGGGAAGGGGCACTGTCGTATGAGTCTCGGGAACAGTGAAATGACGAATGCACATTGCCACTCAGCTTGAATTGTTGAGCTGAATCAAGACGAAAGGATCCGGTCGTTAAAAGTAAAGATAAAGTCTTCCGAGCCATTTATCTGTTTCCCGAACGGCGGAGGAAGGTCATATAAAATCATAAGAAAGTACTCTGATGGCCGAGCTTGATTTTTTCCAAACGTTAGCAGGACCTTGAGTTGAAAACGAAATCAGCTTCTAACATATATATTTCTTTATCTAATAATATCCGTTGTGTAGTATCTGTTTCCAGTTGATCTAGAACCAACTACTAACCTAGAATGGGCAAACGAAATTAAGTACACTATTCAATATGGAGGCTCGTTATTCAGCGATCTTAAAATAGTTCAGTGATCATCTATTTGGCATACAATATACGAAATTAGTACTACAGAACTTGAAAGATGTTTTGAGCTGCTGAAATTTCAAAAATTAACATCGTCCGGTGTGTGCAGGCTCGATAAAGCTCCCAATTCTGGATCGCAACAAGCAAGCACGAAAAAAAGAATCTAGTGTGCTATAAAATTAACCCACATTTTGTTCATCGGTGGCTATTCTAATTTTCACTTGCTTTTTCAGCGTTTTTCTCACCAGATGTAGACAGTATTTAGTGCGAGTCATAATCGACAACTTACTTGCTTTCCGCGACCGCCATTTTTACTATACGGACGTATACACTCTGTCAGCTCGACTGCGACGTATCCTTTTAATTTGGCTTTTTTTTTGCTAACCAAACAAATAGTGTTATGAAATCGGATCCGATTGTATAGGCCCTTCACATGGTTCGTTTCGAAAAAAAAAAAAAAAAATTGTTGTCAAAAATTTCGCAACATATCAGGTCGTATTTTTTGAGGTTCAAGTCTATGTTTTTGTTTACTATATGGCAAACAAGACCACTGAACTGATATTACAACCATCGGAGATAGCGTGGTGCGGCTAATTAATGCGCATCGCTTAAAGTACGTTGCTATAGTAATCATGAGCAGCGCTAATTGGAATCTCCGAAGTGGTAAAGCGTTGGTATGACTGTCACGCTATTTTTAGGTTTGTTAAGGAAACCCAATAAATTGAGCGGTACCCTCCCCGTGAAGACCTTTTTGTGGGGGGCACATCTTTGATGTTATACTAAATAGGTGATCATCCCGAAGACCTTTCATCCCATTCAAACAGTCAAAAGAGTCACAATGCGCATAGTGTAAGGCAAACGCATATGTAGGTTTGTTGGTCCAGGCAACGTACTTTGACCAATCCAGACAACTGTTTTTTTGAACTGCAATATTGCTCCCTTTCCTATTCTCTCTCTACATTTGGACTTCTTTTCATACAAGCTGTCGTCTATCGTGTGGAAACTCTCTATATTCACAGACGAAAATTCTAGTGCCCGGGCTAGAATAATAACTCGATGTCTGAACGAGGTTTGGGTCAGTATAAATAATAAAGGAATAATTTTTTGCAATAATAGCAATAAATAGTATGCAAAAAACACATAAACTGCTTGCCGAATTAGACACCCGCACGTTGGCCTGACAGCTATAGCTCCAGTTGCTAGATAAGAGTATGAAACAGGCTGACTGATAGAATAGACACCCACCACCTCATATTACTAATAAATGAAGATCCTGTTTAGAGAGTAAGGAACGAGTGAGACGAGGTCGACAAGTCCAGATGTCGGTTTAAGCAAGAAAACTTCACATTGCCCTCGAAGCTAGTAAGTAAGTTATGCGAGCCTGTTACGTTGCCCTCGAACTGCAAATGGTTTTTCGAATTGAACTTGACTTTTTAATTGTTGATTTGATTCAGACAAACTTGTACGCAATTTTCTTCATACATATTAAACTTTGAATGAATCATTGAAATAGCTGAAACAACACTTTACTTAGGGGGGTAGGGAACAAAAATAACTTAGTGATCTTGAATCTCGCGAGCATCTAGACGAGTCATCGCTAACTTATATTTGTGATACACTTTATATATATATATATATGTGACGAAATAATTTGTTTGCACATGTCAAACCTTTCATAGAATCTAGTCGTCGCTGTGACTGGACCCATTGGCGTGAGTTTTATGACAGACGTGTCGTCCATTTTTCGTGTACCGTGCAAAATTGTCATTCAAGCGTTTAAGAGAATTTGGACCGCCCCCCATAAACACATTTGGTCCGTCATTCGGCTAAGCGAAAATCGCTCTCGGCGTTACTAACTTCGAGCTGGTATGCAATAAAAACGGTACAGCAACGTTTAATGCTTTTATGGCCTGGTTCGCCTTCGGAGGAGCAATGGCCTCCCATTTCTGACGGATCATCCAGCTGGTTTCTTTTCCCATCTAACATCGAGACATTTTGCGGCCAGAAGTAATGTACAGTGGTCGAAGGGTATATGTCCAAATCACTATCTCGACTATAAAGAAATTATCTGTTGCTTAAGCTCTATCCTTTCGGGTAAGACGAATCGAAGAGCCCCCAAAATGGACATCTATAAAGGTATGCGTTTTCGAAAAAATTAGGTAAGCTGCGGTAGTGATTTGCTTTTGTGTTTTTATACTTTTTATTCAAGCGTGTGAAAAACGTAAGATATTGCCCATTACAAGCCAACGGATGTGAGCTATATATTTGCGTATAACCAGCATAAAGATCTACTTTCCTTAGGCCTAATATATTCGAACTTGGCTCATATCAGTTTGCAAGCAACGCTACGCTTTGCTCCCAGAAGCTGCACTCCATACAGGAGCTTCACCGTTGTCTTGGGTTTAGCGATACTATCTCGCTTATTACGTCAAATCTTTGTTTACCGATTAGCACTCTCGTTCAAAAAATGGATCGTGGATGAGGAGAACTCAGCGTTTCAGGACAGGGTCTAAACAGAGAAAAAGTTTTACTTAGTTAAATTGTTAAAAAAAGAAAAACAGAACATTTGCTGGCGATTTGTTTTCTTAACTTAATTCTTGTATCCAATATTTTGTACAGGACAAAAATGTTTTTTTTCCAGCAAGAAAGGAACTGGCGCTTTTCGTGTCAGGTCGCAGCCATAGTAACTGCGATTTTTAATTCAGTCCTAGGAAATAGGTCGGGTGATTTATATAGTCTAATGAACAGGTTTAAAGACGTTAGGCAATAAGATCATCCTCAAAATTTCGCTATAAAGATATGGGCTTTCGGCGACACATGGCATAGAGAGCTGGGGCAAGCATCAAGGATGTTTGTACGTCCATACTGAGAGGGATTCGTTATCGAGTCGCAGTGGAGGTGGCACCGATCTCATAGCAACGCATGTCCATTTTAACATCGAAATTTAAGTATAGTACTTAGACGAAACAACAGTGAGTTAAATAAAATAATATAAAACATTCCATGCTTACTTATTAGCATTGGCCCCTAAGCTTATTTTAATAATAATAATAAAAAAAAAAAACTATAATAATAATAATAATAATGCCATGTGACTCGCATTGATCCGCGTCGTATCGTACTTAGGTGAATTGTATACTATCGCAATAGTTTCCTTCGACAAAAAAGCGACGTTATATAAACCTCAAGGCTAAAAACTCGCAAGTATAGCAGTCAAAAACATATTGTTACTTTCACTTCAAATATAGCCCTCTTCGTCGAAGACCTCTTCAATTTCAGCTATCGTTATATATGCTATTCTAGCAATGGTACTAGTATTGAATTTAATTATTTTTATCGCCAAAAAGTTTTCTTTACTTCAAGCGTCCTTACATTGTCGTTGTTGATAGCTACTAAGGTACCTGTCAAATGCCGCTAAAAGAATTCATTGATGAAATCATTTGTCGGCAGATTTCACATGGTGAAAAGGTGCGGCTCAGACGAGCCGATTCTGTATGCTCAGTCGGCGTTCAGAAGCTTACTGAGAGCTTAAGTTATTAAAATCATAGAAACAGCGAACAAAGTAAAATCTACTCAAACAAATCATCTACTTTAAAGTGACTAAATATTTAGATTTTTCTGCACCTGTCCCGTATTCACCGTTTGAAGCAAATGTTACCGTTGGGTCAAGGGAGGAACATGTGGCTGCGGTCGGAAACGTCTTGGCGTGATTTTTACTTTGGCCTATGGCATGGCTAAACCTGGCATTTGGACACCTGCTATACTTTTGGGGTAATTACCATGCTCCCTTTAGAGGAGGCAGTATTTTTCTCGTTTTGACACAGATCCCAAGAAACAAAAAGCCTAAAATTTCGAACAAATAGTGCCCAAAACAACGTCACTTCCTTAATGCAATTGCGTTATTACGTCATTCGTATGTGTCGCAGTAATGAACGGCCAGATATGTAATCTACTAGTTAAAGAAGAGAAACTATATTTCATCTTTCCTGGCAGCTGAATTCACTAGTGTCTTTATATGAATAGTGGGACTAGGTACACTACGATTCATTAGACTATGCTATATAATCATCCTAAGCTAAGACAAAGCTGTCGTTGTATGACTCACGTTCGTAACGATCACGTTTTCGGTATTTTACATCTGGTACATAAGCCGTTAGACATTATTTCTGGTCCTTTTCAGCTCGTGTCTATCGAACACACCATGAATTAACTAGTCGTGTTCAGTGGGGCGTGGCACTTCGTTGTAGTATCGCAGACCATCATCGTACGCAGTATCGATAAGCTGAAGTCACTTGAAGAACTATTACTTGCAGAAATGGATTGAATGTTCTCCCGGATCAATAGCGCCGCGTTATACTAACCGACAACATAGCTGCAACAGCTGGAATCTGCTTGGCCTTCTTTCGCAGCCAGTGGTCCGTCTATAAAGTCCAGCATGGGTGAGCAGAGACAGGACGGATCTAACCAAGGACCCCGCACACCCTCCACCCGTAGCCACCTGCATGTAGCATAGAGTCGTAGACTAGTTCGACTTTTGTTGGACTGCCATTATACGAACAGGCAGGCAGGCAGTCAGTTTGTTTTCATATGTACACCACTGTAACAAGCTACATTGCTCTCGGGGTAACTTAACCAACACAAGCAATGACAGACGCCACTCCAAATATCCAACAAAAATTTGTCACCAATTACTGTTGTTGATCGTTTAGTTATCCAGTGGCTTTAACGTACCTAGACGTCAACGTACTCACCGATATCTACCCATAACTCGGTGGAGTGAAAACAGAGATGCATCTAGTACGAAGAAAATATACGTGTTTAGATATTTGAAGTTTTGACATTTGTGCATGAAGGTTATAAGTGGCGAAGAGTGACAGCTTACAGATGGAAGTGAAGGCTAGACATCGATAATTGAAGACATGAATATTCAAATGAAGATACATTTGAAGATAGTTAGTGACATGGGACTGGGTAAGGCTACCACAACTAAGACGTGATTGTAGCATATGCGTCTTCTTTTAGCGTTACGAGGCGTCCATTATATTTGATATCTGGCGGTGGCTTGGCGTATAGCAACAGGCTTTTCATAGCAAATTTATTGAAAATCATCTGCATGCGCAAATTGATACGCCGCACGTGCTTGGGCTGCGTCAAAGTAGATACCGCCAATCGCCCGTCATTATAGTTGATATGCGTTTTATAGCAGACGAAAATTGCCAACCATTTTATGAGCCTGTGCTCGTCCTACAATTGGTACACGATGGGCGCTTTCGTTGCTTCGGTACGGCCAGAGACTAACTTTGGTTCTATTCACAAAGTTAGGAAAAAATCGTCTGTCAAACACGTTTGTCAAAGACGTCTTATAAGACTTAAATGAGTCATCACGACAATTTACTCATTTTCGAGAAAATATTAGTTGAAATCAATCGCCATCGTTGATCCATATAATCTTACCGATGCCACAGGCCCAGAGCTAGGACTACATGGGTTACTAGTGAAACAAGTTAGTCATTCAACGAATCTAGACGGTAAATACTTTCCGTCACTCTAAGGGCTGTGATTTTTGCTAGAGAAGACGCAATACGTCATCTTCATCTTCTATACAGTGTGGGACGTCGCGTATTGGCATCTTTACGAATTGCATCTAGTTCGAGAAGTAGGAGCAACCATAGCGCATTCAGACGTGTATAACCACTATGCTTATGTATATAACTATAGAAAACTCTGACCTATGACGGTGAAAATGTGAGACATATTTCCTAATGATGAGTTACGCCAATGAATTTTAATGATTTACAACTTGTTTCCATCTAAACGTTGTTAGTTATAATAGAACGAGTACGTAGCCAAGATGCCCTAATCTAACTTCTCACACAAGAGATTTATATTCCAAGACCACTTGTTTTTTTCCATCGAATCAGTATTGACGGCATCGTGTGCCGTGGATGCTCTATCCAACCGTGACCTTTATAGTCCTTAGAGTAGGTATGTAGTAAGTCAATGTTAAAATGAATATAAAACGTTATCTTCTTTCAGTCCGTGTTTGAGAGATTAGGTTTTAGAAAAACGAAACCGTGATTGAAAACAAAAAGTTACTTATCTTGCTTTCGATCACTCGACACGAGTCAAAGAAGACGTGAAACGTCCAATATAACTTCATCTTATAACATATAGCCAATAAAAGAACTGCACTTAGTTTTTGGCAATTTTGAAGATTCTGAAGCTTTAATGGTACCAAAGTTTAAAACGAAACGTTTCCTCTTAGAGAAAAATGCAGCGACTCTAACTTTCCCAGTATCGTTAAGTTGTGAGCTCGTGTCGTACAGCTAGCGAATTAGATCAATGCAAACATTGCACATACCCTAATCGACCTGAAGAAACCACTCGTGACGCTACGAGACCTGGGTGTCTTAATTTTTACTGTTTGATCGTATTGTCGAAAACTAGTGCTCGCAGATAGGGAACCCTTTCCGGTGTCAGCGAGCTATCTATCTATCTATCTATCTATCTATCTATCTATCTAGGAAAAAGACAAATGTTATAGTACGCGTTGATGTTAAATATGAAAAATATGAGTCAATGTATTTCTGCCACTCATGCAACAACTAAGCCCAAGACGTCAAAATTAAGCCATTTTTGATACGTCTACGATCAGCATTCGACACATATGGGTATTGGCTTCGCCTTTATAGATGCCAACCTCTTTTAGGCCGACTACAGATTCAGTCCTTAGGTGTCGTTTTTCTCTATCTGCATTGTCATAGATAATACAGGCCCATATATATATATATATATATATTGCCTATGCACGCATATAGAACGAACGAGTTCGTACTTTTTCAAATTAATCAAATTTAAATTCGCTGTAAAACAATGGTACATTGATATAACCGCGTCTCATATTAAAGAGTGCTCTAGCAATCGTTGTCACGACTGTCTGTGAACTATGCTGTTGTGTAGTATGAATAACGTTACATGGTTAATTTTTTTTTAAGGGCAAACGTGAAATACATTTTGATTGAATTTAATCTAAAGCATTTGTTCTTGGGCGCGAAGACCGAAAGGGATAATAGTAATGCTAGCCATGAATATAATATTTTATAGATTCTTTATAATGTAATCAGACGATTTACTACCATAAGCGCCTGACGACAGATGATTTGTCCTTTTTCATTAATGCCAAAAAGATAATTCCGCAAAAAATAATATGTATAGTTGGAAATCATTACTATAACTTCATGTTAAGCGCCCCATGTGTCTTCATTCATCATTTTGTCCCATTTTTTCAAATTGCCAGTGTTGACGGTCAGTCCATCTATAGGACTCGTCCTTGAGCAGACAACGTATAACGAAAACGTGTGTATTTAGACATTCTCCACCCGGTGAACCTGGACAGTTAACCGAAATCAACAGTTTGGTCCGTGGTAAAGGCCGAAATTCTGGCGGTCTGCAAGTTTTCTACACTTGCATTGCGAGGCACGGGTATCGTTTATAATACTGTACTAATGAATAGCTGGACCTGAGCAGGCAATAGAATCGATCGTCCTAATTACACGCAATACATATCTTTGTGACTCCCCTATTCCGATAATAAAGAATAGACTTTTGTCATTCGACCGGACCTTGGTCATGAAAAAAAACAAAACAATTTTCCGCCGTTAACGTTTACTTGTTGCACAATCGTACATAAAGCCCTCATGCGCTTGAACCTTAAACATATTCTCACGTCGAGGTTGTCATGGACCTTGATTTTTAATAGTTAATACCAGTAGTTGGTGAACTTCGTAGGTCACTCGCCTGATCACTGCTTGTTCCCTTGCTCATATGAAGTACATCAAGTTTTTTTTTTTTTTTTATGTAAAATGTGTTTACTAGGATAGTTATTATCACTCCGTCGGATACTTAGGACTCCCTTAAGTAGGACCTTCAATGTTTTGTTGTTATTGTACAAATTTTCACGGAAGTATATTATCTAATTTGTATATATTTCATTATATTTTGTAGTAAGTAAACTAAGACACTAGCACAACGTAGCAGAGTTGCTTTCATAGCGTTCGCAGTGTGCCTCGACCATTTTCATCCCAGAATATTAATTTTAGGCGTAGAAATATACTGTCCGTGCTAGCCTAGTGAATAACGTATTTGCCTAGAGAACACGTTCAGGTCTGGGTTTGGACACACTCCGCTTCGTGTGTCCGTCTGATGGAATGTCTGACCGCGATCAGAGCCAAGAACATAAAGAACCGGATAGTTCCGATATTTTGGTAATTTTTTCATAGCAGGCAAAATGTTCCTCGTAGCAGTCACCTCAGTTTTGTTATTGGCATTTATAAAAAATTATCTGAGTAAATTAGTAAAATAATTCCCACCTCAACGATAGATGCAGCGACCACCGGTCAAATCTGTACTATTTTTACCTCGAAATATATCGCGTTGTCTCTGGCTTATCGAAACGTTTGCCCGCCTCTGTTCTTTATCATCACCATCACTATTTTTATACGTAAAAATTACGCCTATAAGGTGTCGAGAAAGGGGCCTCCTGTAGTATCGGGACACATTCTTGCGTCGAATTTATTTTGGCTTAAGGTTTCTGCTTTAGCTTGCTTTTGGCACCGGCGTATTAGCTTTCTTTATTATATATATTATTTCTTTATTATATTTCTTTATCTGTCTTTATTTCCGTGTCACTAAAATGTGCCACTTTTAAAACATAACATCCAATTGGAGGACAGAGCAGTAGCGACCATTGACATGACTGATCCTGGCAAACTTTTAAGGGTTTAGGTCCGTTGGAAATCTAAACGCTATCGGAGTTAGAACGTTGCCAGAGAGGACGCCTAGGCAGGTTAAGCAAACAAACACGAGGGGCTCTGAGACAACGTTCGAAGGACAATTTGTCATACGGGTGCCAGCCGAATCTGAGCCAAATGAGCACCATACATTCATAGAAAATTTTCTTATGTTGAAAATTTCTAATTAGAAAAGCTGTCAGTTAATAAGAAAGATAGAGATAGATGCGCACCTCCTACGAAAGCAGTTGTACCGAGATTGATATATCAATAGAAAACAAACTATATTTCAATAACACTGAAGGTAAAAAGAACCCTGCTTAACTACCAATAAAAATTATGAAGTTCCACTTTAAATAAATAAACAATTAATATTGCAGTAAATTAATTCAGCCTTTGATCGTTGTAAGGTCAACATTGCCGTATTATAATATAGCTACGTATATTGTTTTTAAAGCTTGTTAAAAATCTGGATTAGATCAGATGTACCACGTAGGCAGGGCTGACTATTCGAGCAAGCCTCGCTGAATCTTCATTTATTTTACCTCAGTGCAAAACGACACGTCTCTTCCTAAAATTTCTACTACTGTGCCAATAAGGACACATCGTTTAGATATTTGCAGTGTTGTGCTAAAGAAAGCATAACGTGCTGTTCAATGACCAACTCTGTGGGCCAGTGTTTTTGCCCCCCTAAAGGAAATAGTTATAAAGCCGACAGCTCGAGTTATCATGTGAGCTCGTTTATTATTATAGGGCAAACGGTTATTCGTATATATACGAAAAATCAACTCCTTATGTATTACTCGTTAATGTTGCACAAACAAGGCGTGTTTAGCTAGTCGTAGTTAAGCTATGATAGCAGGTCTCAGATATATTTCAAAATGTCCTTATCAGGCATATTTCAGGCAGTAATACATGCTGTTTCTGTGGTTGTTATTGTAAAAATTTATCATGTCAAAATTATCTGAGATGTATTATATAAACGTTTTAGTTATACGTAATCACTGGGTTTTGATATGATCCTATATATACAAATATATTTATAGAACAGAAATTATCAAGCATATTGTATGTGAACATTCATCTTCTGTATATATATCTACGTAAATGCACTGATAAGGGAAGCTAAGAAAAAGTGGCATAACGCCATGAACGAACCATTCAAGGAAAGCCGCTATAACTAGCCATTGAGGCCCGACAAAATCAGGTGTCTATTCGGTCTTACCTGTCTTCAACCCAGTTTCACTTTTTTTGGTCTACACACGCTAATGATTTGCATATAATTAACTGAGTAGGTGGCACCAGCTACTAATGGATGGGTGTACCAACATTAACTAAGTCTTATCTCCAATCCTTACCAATATGCACTCATCTTAAGTGGTCTTTTCGTTTTTACCCCCTCCCGTCAGTAAGTATTTTTATTTTCTAATTGTGCAGCAACACTCTGGCAGCTATCTCAGCTCATAGCCGTTGTCGTCCGACAAACTACCCGACCGAGATCGGTTGACCTTCATCAGCATAAGCAGAAAACAAAATTTTTCGTCGTCGGAGAAAAAAGATTTCGTACGCACGAAAAAATATCACAATGTAATACAAGCTATGCGTGATTTCTGCAGTGGTATTAATTATCGGCTGAGTAGGCTAACAACAAAGTACTCAAAGAAGCTTGATTCCCGGCTATCGCAGTTTAGAAAAGACTATGACGACCTTGTGTCGTCATACAGGTGACCATCGTAATTCGTTAATTGCTAGAAGAGCTACCCATGAAGATACTGCTACAGCCGCTGCCGGACAGTACAAGATAGGAACTTGTAGGAGCTGCAAAAGAAAAATATTTAGAAGAGTTAGAATAGAATATGCTATTTGGTTTAGCGCGTTCAACTTTCCCTTTACTCTCCTCTATTTGCTTGTCAATAACTTACTTGTATGTATATGAAGATGTGTTTTTCGAGAGACGAAGATTTCAAGTACGAATTATGTCGACGTCTGGTTTTCGCTAATACAAACCCGGTCAAAACGTGGCAGTATTTATAATTTCGTAGCCATAGTGAATAATACAGTATCAACGCATTACAGGCAGGAGACATGTCTCGTTCACTCGTTATGCAGCAAACCCAAATCCACATACATTTATTTTCGTGTTTTATAGCATATAGATTGGCTCGTACGAATTTTTATAAGGTGAATGATAGCGCTGATTATTAGTATTTGGTACCCGAGGTGGCAACAATACAGCGACGAGCAAGACACCCGGTGCTATAGTTGCATTTATAGGATGGTACTAGTTGCACAAGTTAACCGTTCAATTTTTATGCACCCAAGCTTGCTGTTTGTCTTTAAAGGACAAATGACCTTAGCGGGTCCTCACCCCACCATGATATTTTGTCAGGACTCAACCGGCCCCGTCCTCAATGGCCGTTCTTTTACCCTTTCCCTTATGAACGGCCCTCTCCGAGTGGGCGGGTAGATGTGTTATTCTTGAAACGCCCCCAATAAGGTCCGTACAGTTTACCCTAAGTCTAAACGCGTTCTGGCTAGAGGTGATGCTTCTCGAAGGGGTGGTCGACAAAGTTCAGCAGACACGGTCATATCACATGTGTCCTTTGCCATTTCGTCGCCATTATCGCTGGATTTAGGTTTCATGTCTTGCCTTGACAATTCAAGTAGAATCAAATAGTGATTTGCTGTCCATGACAAATGTTTTTGATTGCGGCACTTACTAAATTGGAATTTTCAAACTGGGTTTCCTTCCTGATGTTATGAACTAGAAGAATAACCAGCTCCATTTTTGATTCGATGTTTTCGTGGTTTAACATCTTGACAATAGTAATGCCGTGTCAAGTGCTAGTGAGCACAGCAACTTGATGCAGCACTTTTGTTAAAAGGCCATACACCTTCTGTGCCTACGCGAACTGCACCAGCTCTACTCAAACCCTTCCCGGTACCCATGCTCCCATACATGCAATGAAATAAACGCTAAAGGACAAAACCTAGGACGGCCGATGCCAAAGAGATGGAACACCCAAGACAGAAGACGAGAGAGAGAAGCCGTCATTGATTAGTTTGTCCGATCAGTCACTAGCGGCCTACTATAATCAAGCAGTGCGCATTGCGCTTGATCTTCCGTAACGATTGCTGGAAACATATTTCCATTAAGTGTGCGTGCAGGTTAGTCTTGTAAGCAATCTCTAGGCATCGGGATGCTACACTGTGGAAACTTGAAGTAGAACTTTGTGCGAACACCTGAGAGTGCATTGAAGGTAACCCGCTTCCTTTGATGGTGAGTCAGTTATCTACGCATAAATGTGCACAACGTGACTAGGTACATGCCTACATGTGACTATCCATATGGACAGAGTATTCCTTGTCCTGCGCGAACTTTATCAGTGTAACAGGCATTAACAACTAAATAAGAATAACCCATATAGGATAGTGTATTAATAATAATAGAAGTCTTTAAGCTATAGCTTTTTCACAGCCGACTTTCACTCTATGCCAGTAAGCACGTAAACAGCTTGATCAGTTCCCTGCTTAGGCTCTATATGGCCTTGCTATAAAGTTTTGTCTTTGCGACAAACTGAAACGACGATGTTAGATGAAGGGTACGAAATATTTTAGGATAGAGAACACTTAGATAGTTAAAATTTAGATTTTGTCAACTGGCCGAAAAGCTTTCATGACGAGCTGACATGTAGTTCGAAATAATTCGAAGCTATGCCTTCGTTGTAAATGACGTAGGAGTACAAATCAGCATCAGTCACTATTTTCAACGTTTAGCGAATGAACACTCTCATCGTACTTGTCAGCTGCTATCTAGGCATGCATCATGGTCCCGAATGTTATAAAGGCTAAATAGAGGCAAGCAAGGAGTATTCGCGCATATTTGACAGGCTCAAGGACGAAATGCATGATTTATCGATATGAAAAAGTTGTCCAAACGTGAAACGTCACAAAACCGCTGGCTCAGGATTAACATTTGCAGGACACATAGTCACGCATATCTTCAGAACAATGACTTAAACTATATAGTCAGCCAGATGATCGGATAAACGATGAGTCAAGAAAGCGTTGTGCTGTGCATCTCATTACTTAATGGAGCCTTTGCAATAACATTAAAAATGGTTTCGCATCTACATACCGTCAATACGTTTTGCAAGGCTGATCAGTGTGATTCTGAGATATCATTATGAGTAAATGAAAGATATGGAACACGTGACACGCATTCTGTCTGACCTCACTTAATCACTAAAATCATCATTTTTAGAATTATCTTACAAAGCACTTCTTTTATCGAACAATGTAGTCCTGTGGGCTGCATTATTCGATAAAAGTGGGCAGGAAATCATCAGTACCGTGTGTTTGACCTGTGGACTGCTCAAATTTTCGACGACACATGCTTATTGATCGTTTCGAAACGTCTTGGTGAACTTCCGTAACTTGTCACAGCTTATATTCACGAATGAAATTATCCACGAAACATGCTTCGGATCCGTAAGCTACCTAAAACACAATATCTTTTTTTGATGGGGTTCACGATTAGCATACAGCGGATAAAACTAGTGGTTTTTCTTGACGTGGCTTCAGCTAAAACCCAGTTGACAGGTAATGTGGACTCGAGCCTCTTTGTATGAAACCGTTATCAAACGAAGGGACAAGCGAGTCTAGGTCATCCTGCCCCATGACAACGCCCCCGTCATGCACGGCGAACATCGTCAAAACTATTTCCCTGGACTTCCAAACCTGTTTTCACTCCCTCCGTCTACTGGCAAATAAAATTAGACACCCTACATTTGGCAATAGAAGATGTCTCAAAACTTGGTTGAGCCAGTTTGTTTACGCCGAATGTCGAAATCATGACAAAATGGATTAAAAAAAACAGTTGACAAGTGGGAGAACGTCGCTAACAATGACGGGAAATACATTGCAACGTACTGTGACACAATGGAAAACCGTAATTTCCTGTAGAATAAGAAAGTAAACTTTATTATAATCTCATTATATATCGTTGTAAAGCATACGTGGCATAAAGTATATGGCAGGAACAAATTTATGATGTGTGGGACGCTGTTAGCGCTTACGATACAGTCTCCTTATTTGAAATGATATTATAAGGATAATGATGAAATTTTAACAGTGTAATATCTGGGCATCAATGATGATTCATCTTATTTTCCGGGTGTACCTATGCTATAGTAACAAATACGGTTTCCAAATGAAGATAACATAACAACGCAGTGAAAACTAGTCGCTCAGCCACGATTGAATCATAATGACTCTAAATAGGGTATGCAGTGTAATTAGTCAATACCGTTATTCAGTCATAGCCTAATTTATTTTAAGCTACCTCAGACAAGAAAGCACTGACAGGATAAATTTACTTAATGGCTCAAATAATTATTGAAATTTGTCAATATAATAATTTTCAACGCGACTAACACAAATGTACAGATGTAGGGCGCCTGCATCAAGCGTAAAGGTGAACTTATATTTTAGGGCGAAAATCCCTTTGTTCTTCTTACTACTGAGAGCAACCAATCCCCTCTAGAACTAAACGCCGAGTTAAAAGAGGAAACTTCGGATTGGCAGCAAGGACTAGTGATCGTCTAATACTTGTTCGTCCGCATCGATATAACGTCAGTTTTGCTTGTCGTTCTGACGCCGTTCTTTGGTGTCGCCGATCTTTCTACGACGTCTGAAGAACTTGAAAAGAAATTCACAATAAGAATTGAGTTTAAATGGTGGAATAGCGATGGAAGAAAGCGCGAAAAGCCTATGAGACTATCTATCGACTTTCGGAGTGACGGCGCGGCCTATAGCGTCTAGCTATTGCTAGACTTTTTGGGCTTTTTACAGTTTCTATCGATTTGCGCCTTTAAATTTTGGAACTTTGGACCCACTGGCAACCCAAAATTAAGGTCTACCGGATTCTTCTCTGTGTAGCGTGTTTCTGCAAGATCGTCGCGAGTCCACAAGGGAAAACCGTTGCCCGTTCACAAAACTGATCGTAAGTTTGTACGGACTGCTTTACAGGTCTGCTCCTCGATGAAAATGACAATTTCAGAAAATTATAACGTTCAGTAAAGTTAACAGGACAAGCGTTGTACGTAATGTCCAGATTTGTATAACTGTGTATATTCATCATTCGTTTTCAATATGTAAATATAGTACTTGAACGAGTCGCTGACCTTTCTAATCAGTTCGAGAGTGAACGGCCGGGCAGATCGTACGCTTTTAAACCATATATTACCATACAACCATACGTTTTTGAAATACTCAACTGTTTGTTACTGCGTAACTATGAAAAATAATAGCTCGGATGGCTAGAACCATTGCAAGCTGTTGCAACATGCGATGCGCGTGCAATGAAAGTGCGTCCCGCGTTGAAGAAGCTAATCTGATCATTTCAGAGCTTCCAGCCATCATGGCTTCAATTGATTCCTGCTTGTTACGGATTTCTTGTAGCTTTTGTCGATCATTTCCCTGTCTTCCATCCGTTGAAGCAGCATCAATCAATGGCGGTTATTGAAATGTTCTGCGTATTTTTCCTTTCTGGTGGGAAGTACATTTTTAGGCTTTTACCACATCCGCCTGTTATCTGCCGCTGTAACCGAAGAAAACAAATCAGTCGTCCTCTTCTAGAGCCATGATTACACCTCACCCTTCACTACCGATGCAGAAGTCCTTTAAACCGATCAAGGATGCCAGCTGACTTTGCGACTGTCTCTAGCGTACCTAGTTTATCGCGCATGTGGAATATCATCAACTTCGAAGACTTCTTTTTGTCGGTACCTGTCGAAAATCCCGTTCAGACCAAACGTCTTACCACTAACTAATGAATCTGTAAAGTATTCATCATTATACTAGGTTACTGCTCCCTAGCCACAAGCGAAAAAAAAAACGTTCAACCCTTTTGATCGTCATTTAGATTATTAGTAGTTAACCGATCTCGTTCATGGCCTAACTCGCAGTACCCTTTGCGCATATTGTTTTATCGATTCTCTTCTATATGGCAAGGCGTACGAGCACGCATTCTGTGCTACAAAAGGCAATCTTCTAGAAGCTTCTATTTGGAATATGGCTGGCTGACACGTGAACGCGGTGCTGGATTCACAGTACTCGGTGCACGCATTGGGAGGGAATCGAAAGATGACTTCCAGCGTTAACGAGGATCTGTTCGTATCAATGCTATAAGTCCGTGACAGCAGAATTCACATATGTTTTCAACAACACTGCGGGCCGATTTCCCTAACAACACGCTTATAGTATGTGCATCTTACTTGACACGATGGAAACTACTTGTCAAATAGCTTTACTAACGCATTTGCTCTACATAACTACTCGTAGCTATCACTCGAACAACGTATATTTGGGCACCGCTGGACATAGCTAAACCCAATAGCAGCGTTCTGAAAACCAGCTACGTATTTGCAGCAAAATCATAGCTACACTTAGACGTCATTAGCTAGAGCCTACGACTGTTCACCATACGGCCTGTGTGTATAGAGGTGATTTACTCTTTGCTAGCAGTTGGTACGGCACTCGGTAAAAAAAACATTTATGAATAGCACAAGCCGCGACAGCACTGCCAAGGTTCGCATTAAAGATGGCGCCACAGTTAACAGGTTCGTACTTCCGTGGCTCTATAAACAATATAAGCTATTGGGGGGTATTCGTCGCGTTCTGTTACGCCCGGAAGAACTGCACCCCGATGAGAATATTTTTTTCAACACTGATGTGAAGTGGCTTGCTGGACAAAGGCAGCAATTTGTAGAGTTGCAGTATACGCGTTACGAATCGAAGGTTTCATTTCGCTCATGTATAATACTTTAAAATGGTAATGAAAGCACAACTCTCACAATTTTGTTAGACAACAGGAGCGTATTCGTTTACATAGAGCACGGAGAAGTTTCAAAGCGTTTGCTAGTTATATCCATTGTGTAGAGTTAGAACTTCATTATTATCTATGTCAATATTCTTGCCTGTCCCGACCCTCTACGACGTAAGGCGCAGTCCGGTATTTTGTCTATACGTGGTAGCGGGAAAAAGTAGTCTATGTCCCTAGTCGCGCAATTTGTTTTTCAGGCAAAAACATCCCAATTGAATATGAGTGAAGCTTCACATTGCCGACTGTGTGAGGTTCAGTCACTTTGGACGTAATGACAAAGTTAGTCGTACGGACGGAATGGTCTCCTAACGCTAGTTTGAGGACGCTCTGTGCAGATTATAGAACAGGCTATTGCAACTGATTTATTCAGTCAAAACCCGAAGCAGATCTTTGCGAGGAGTCATTTAGTTACGGTCCCTAATTATCGTAATCTTTTTCAAGCATAATTATTTATGTTATCAACAAAGTATAGGTTCGAACCATCTAGTTCGAACAACCCGGCGTCATCATGGTTAACATATCTGCCAGCATACGGAGGGATGATCGTTTAACATATAATCCTTTTAGATCGTTCATTACTACTACAGATCGATCGTGATAATCATCAATGGCACAATAGGAAGAAGCCACTGAATGATGCAGCGAAATGAGGGAAATGATTTGTGATGATTCAAAGAGCTCATCTGCCAGTGAGCTTATTGAAGGCGTTCAGAATACACATAATGCTCCTGCTGGGGAGGGCAGCGGCAAGCATCTGCCGAAAAACAGCAAAACGGCTGCTCTGAGCGTTAAACTCAAAGGCTTTTACTTGACTTCAGAACCCTGTAAACATGCATAAAGGTATAGCTTTTTGAATGGAAATCACCATATTATATTGCTAATAATTTACATGAAGTTGTGGACACGGAACCCGTCTTATCGAACAGTATTAATAAATACGCTCGTTTTATTCCATACGCGCTTGTACCTCCCGTATTTAGGCATTCATCCCCCATACTATACGAAAGCGTATCAGGCCGGTTCGGCAAACAAATCTTCGATGTTCGAAAAACTTGATTCCGACAAGTTCAAGTTAAGTATGCTACCTTGCCATACAAATGAATCGTGACACAATATCAGCCGTGCGGTGGCGAGTATGCTTAAATAATAAGCTTGGTTACCATATAAATACGTTTACTAAATATTATTTAGATAAAACAGGACACTATGTGATACAGGCATGACGTGTTATACAGTGAGAATAGCATTAACAAATGACTGCAATGCAAAAATAAACCGGAAGTTTCAGAGACGGTAATGGCAAACTAAAAGTCTTATTAAAATCGATGGCTCTGTTTCCCAAAATTACGTTGTGACGATTGAAACTGAGTTCTAAATTAACTTATCTCGATCAGTTGAGAACTGATCGCCATTTCTTCTTAGTAGTAAGCCTATAATAATAATAATATCGTATCTGCAGTAAGAAACTAAAGTTATACGATTTCAAGCTTTTGGGCATTTGCAAATTGCTTTTACACAGAGTGGTTCTATATAT